>NC_056726.1:1668354603-1668567103 GCF_019279795.1 Protopterus annectens | reverse complement strand
CACTGTAATAGAGAAAGATATGTTACCTTGCTTTCTTTTAGGGTTGTTTCCTTTAGTTATAAAATGTCCTGCTTATCTTGTATTTATATTATTTCAAAGACTGACACATGTGGAAAGCATGAATGCTTTCAAAGAACTTTTTTGCCTTACAGAGCAAATAGAAGATAGTAATGTTTGTGTTTTTCATATGTCTTTTATTGTTTCTTCTTCTTCTTGTCAGCAGTGCTCCATTCATTTTTTTCTAAGTGACGCTTAACCCCAAATTGGGAGAAATCCATTTCTTCCACATTATCCAAGGTTTTATTAGCTGAAAGATAAGAAACTGTTGCTTGCAGAGTGTCAAAAGTTTTAGGACCTTCAGTAAAAAATATTTTTATTCTTGCAGGGAACAGCAAGTGGACTTTAAGTTGTCTTTTTTTCAATTCCTTTATCAGAGGGAGACATTCTTTTCTTGCAGTTATAACTCCAGCAGAATAATCATTATCAAATCTGATTATGTTGTCTTTGTATTTAACTGGAGAAGTTGACTATGCTGTTTTTAAAATAAGTTCCTTGTCCTGTGATGAAAAAAACTTTACTATTATTGATCTCGGGTGATTCTTTGATTTGATGGTTGATGAAGCAGCTCTTAAGGATCTGTGGGCTCTTTCAATTCCATAAGAAAGAGCTTCAGGCAATTTTAAAACTTCTGGTAACCAGGTAGTAAGGAAAGTCACCATGTTATCTCCCTCTGTTTTCTCTGGTAGCCCATAGATGCAAAGGTTATTTCGTCTGGACCTGTTCTCTAGATCCTCTATTTTATTTTGCAATGAAGCATTTTGTTGTGATAAAAAATGTAGCTGAAGATCTTGTTCTGAGAGTCTGCCCTCAGTATCATTTAAGGATCTCTCTATGTCAGCTATTTGAGACTTCTGTTGCGTCATTATTTCTTGTAGTTGCTGTATTTGTTTTGTAGATCTCTCCTCAAAAGTGTCCAGTTTGGTATTCGTTTTGTCAAATTTCACTGACAAGTCTTGTATAGCATTTAATAAAGACTGTATGTCCTTTTTCATCGTCTGGTCTTGCGTGGTATGCTTAGAAAAGCTCATTTTCAGTAGATTCAGATACCTTCCTTCTTGTTTTTGACAGGAAAAATAATGTTTAAAGCCAAATTTTTTGCACTGTAGACTTCTAGTGATATTAGTAGAAGTAATTCAACAAAATAGGTTTGTCTACAATATCTAGTTTTTAAAAATTCCTGTCAGAAATATCTTTTGAGTGCAGAGCTGAGAAAAGATGCTGCCAACCAGTCTACATCTTAGCCACACCCCCTGCAAGCAAGTTGCATTCTTGATTCAATCCATCAGGTGTCAAAGTTCCAAATTTCAAAATAAATAAAGCATATTTGTATAGCAGTTTCTTTTTTTTATATCAGAACTGTTTTACTTTTTCTAAAATTATTACTTTAAGCCCTGTTGTATCACTAGCATGATAGAGTTTAAAATGTAAAGCAAAAGGGCTTTCCAACTTGACATTCTTAATATCTCTGATATGTTCCTGCAATCTACACTTAAACACCCTCTTGCTTCCCCCTATACAGTACATCTTGCAAGGACATTCCAGAGCATAAACAATAGCCTCAGAGTAACAATAATATTTATCAATGGGTGTAAATAAAATCCCATTAATATTATCAAAACTCCTCACAATAAACTTACAAGTAATGCAACTATTACATGGGAAAGTACCCGCCACACTAGGTTGAACAATCATTCTAACCATAGGAAGCCTGAACCTACTATGAACTACAAAGTCTCTAATGCTACTGCCTCTTTTATATGAAAACCTAGGGTTACACCTCAAAGCGTTTGCAAACTTTTTATATCTAAGTAAAAAAAAAACAATAATATTTAATTATGTTTTCCACCTTCTTACTTTGAATGTTTTACATAGTACCTACATTACTACCTTCCTCAGACACCATCTTTATTTTCACCTCACTGCCAGTAGATTTCCTCATCTGATCATCAATCCCTTTTAAGTTACTAACCCCAACCCCATCCCTGTTAACCTACATGGATTCTCTCAGATAATATCATCTACCACACGTACAGATAACAATAACCAAAAAGAGAGTATACTAGACTGGATACTCACCAACAGTCATCCCCAGAACTATATGTCTGGAACTCTCCCTAATGATCTTAGTGATCATCTGCTCACATACATCATGAAAGACAAAATTAATTGTACAAGCTTACCTATTTATAGGTCTATCAGATCCAAGAAAAACTTTGACCCAACTAAATTTCAACTTGAACTCAAATCATGTAACTGGACAAAACTAAAGTTCCTTCCCCTTGATGAGTGTCATCATTTAACAATTCATTCCTTACTATACTTGACTCGCATGCCCCTAAGCGCTCAATAAGAATTAAAACTCAACTAGCACCCTGGCTAACAACAGACACCAAAACCAAAATAACAACTAGAGACAAAGCGTGGGTTAAATGGCGCACTACCAAACTACCCCTAGATCGTATCAAATTCCAACAACTTAGAAATGAGACTAAAAAAGCCATCATACTAGATAAGAAAAATTACTTCTACAATCTGCAACATAAACATCAGAATAACCCTCAAAAGTACTGGGCAGGCATAAATAAACTTCTCCAACCAGGCAAATCCACTACTCCGACCCCAGGAACATTATCTGACAAGAGCCAAGAAGATATAGCCAATTCATTCAATACTTTCTTCACAGAAACCATCCAGTCATTAGCTAACCAACTTTCTCCTCCCCACACTTCTATAAACACTATACCTGACTCACCACTCTCTTTTAACTTCCAGCCAGTGTCCACATCCTTTATCAGATCCCTTTTGAAAAAACTGAAGCCAACCACCCTTTCAGCCGATCTTCTGCAGGCTGAATACCTGCAAATTGCTGCAGATGTCGTAGCCTACCCTATCTCAATCCTAATTAACAGAACCTTAACTGAGGCCTCAATCCCCTCAATTTGGAAAATATCCTATGTTATTCCACTCCACAAAGGAGGTTCATCCACAGAACTATCCAACTATAGACCTATAGCCATACTATCACCACTTGCCAAAATTATGGAAAAGTGCATGCACAATCAACTAATGCTCTATCTAACCCAAAATAAACTACTCACAGACTCTCAACATGGATTCAGACCCCATCATAGTACAACCACTGCCCTCCTCTCTTTTACTGAAAACATTAATCTTAACCGGAATAATAAAAAAATATCCTTCGCTCTCTTCCTGGTCCTATCTAAAGCCTTCGATATGGTAAACCATCAGTTACTTCTATATACTTTAAAAACCCTGTATCTAGATACTCCAGCCCTTGACTGGTTTCAAGCTTACCTCACTGGGAGACAGCAAGCAGTAATGTGGCAAAACAAGCTCTCCTGCCTACTACCAAATACCATAGGAGTTCCTCAAGGTTCCATATTAGGACCTCTCCTCTTTTCAGTCTTCATAAATGACATCCAAACAGTCATCCCTGAAGCCACCTGCATTCAATATGCAGATGACTCGACTATAATAGGTTCCAATGCCTCTCTTGCAAATCTACTAACTACCACCCAACATAGCTTCACCAAAGTTGAAAACTGGCTTGCCTACCATCTCCTGATCTTAAATCCAAACAAAACCAAGTTACTTCTCTTCTACCCAACCAATAGATCTCCGACTGAAAACTTCACTATAAAATCCAATAATGGGACCATCATCTCCCCAGACACCTATACAAAGCTATTAGGAGTAAACATTGACAATAAACTCAGATTTGATATACATATCAACCAAGCCATTAAGTCAGTCAACAAGAAACTTGGGACCCTATATAGAATTAAAGCCTTCCTTACCCCGAATGCCAGGGCAGCCACAGCCCATTCACACCTTCTCTCTACCCTACTATATGCCTCTCCTGTCCTCACTCACCTTAACAAATCTGATCTGGCCAAGCTCTCATCCTGCTATAATCACATTGCCAGGTTCATTACAGGCCTACCCTACAGAACACACCACTGTACTAACCTGAAAAAGCTTGGATGGATAGAATTCCCACACCTTCTTCACCAGTCCCAACTCATAGAGGCCTTCAAAATCCTTAAACAACCTGAGAATACCCCAGCACTAAAACTTAATGACTCCCTACTCCAATCTAAGCTGCCTTCACTCAGCAAACAGACTCCTTCTCCAAACAACTAAATCTCTCAACCTAGGTGGTGACGCTGTTGCCAACACCACTGGTAAAATATGGAACTCTCTCCCAAATAACATCACGCTTGCAACTTCTCTAAGTCAATTCAAAATAGTCTAAAACTCCACTTCAAGTCACACTGGCTATGCCCTTGCTCAAACCCAGACTAGCTCTGTGCCATTAACTAAAACATTAACAACTAGCTAAGATGATAAGTACTTTGTATACTGTGATAAAGAAATATGTATCCTGTCTAACTCTATGTCATTATACTGCCTACCATCCTTGCTAATATGTTATTAATGTTACATTTGTAGTAATCTCAGAAATAGTAATGGCAGTCTTGTACTTGTATGTAAATAGCCTATGTTTTTGTTAAGTTCTTTCAGCTCATTTACTGTACCTAATTATCAATGTAACTCTGTTGGAGCTTTTCTCCCCGGGCCTCCACTGAAAAAGGACATGTATCCAGTCGGACCATCCCGGTTAACAAATGTAAAATAAAATAAATAATAAATAATAAATAATACTATCAGCTCTATAAAGAGCCATTTCTACTTTTTGTCTATCATAACCCCTGTCAAAAAACATAGCTACTGTTCTTACCAGCTCATACTTCAATACATTATTATCATTACATCATTTTAAAATAAGCAAAAATTAGGGCAATGCCTCTACGGTGTGTGGTGGATGACAGCTAGTATGATACAAAAACTGGTTCACGGTATCAAACTTGCTATTAACATTAGTTTTAATACTCCCATTGTGTTTCCCTTCCAACACAATATCTAGAAATAATATACTCTTATCATACTGCAAGCCATCAAACTTTATACCATATTTGTTCTTATGCAAATCTTCCACAAATTATTGAACACATTCTATCCCACCTTGGCAAACAAAAAACAAATCATCTATGAATCTGTAGTATTTTAAAACAAACTTTAAAAAAAAATCATACTTATAAATATATTGGTGTTCAAACATACCCATAAATTAATTAGCATGCATGGAGGCAAAAGATGCCCCTATGGCAGTATCTTGCATTTGTTGGTATATCACTTGAATGAATTCAAAGTAATTATGGGTTAAACTAAAATGGACTAAATCTACAATATAATTCAACAATGGGCTTTCCTCTATGCCAAAATCATGTTGTATGAGTATACAGACTATTAACATCAATAGTGACCCAATACATCCCAGTATTCCATTAAATAGCAACTATTTTGTTAAGAAAATCAAACAAATATTTTATATATGACAGTAATTTGTTAAACAGTCCAAGTGCATCAGGAGACAATGTCCTGGTGGAACACTTACCCACTATATGAAATTGATTCATATCCCTTTTATTCAGAGTTTCTTCTAGGATATGTTGCCAAATTCTGGGTAGCCCATCACCACTAGTTCCTTTGTTCACATGATTATCCCCTGTAGGTCTCACAAAACTATGCAATGTTCTTTGTGAGACATCAAATTAATCTTCTCTGAATATCCTTGGAATTTGTAAAGAAGGGTCACTGGCCATATTTAAATGATATAATAAACAACAAAAAACTGAATATAAAATATAACAACAACAAGACCAGAACACTTATTGATTAAGACAAAATGATAAAAAAACTCTATCACCTTGGCTCTTAAGCCTTCATGGAGTAAAAAATATAAAATCCAAGCTTCTTAAATAGTACATTCAATCAACTTTAGCCATTCAATTAATTAATTAAACAATTAAAATCAATAACTCAAATAAAATAAAAAAAACTTCAAGCAAGAGACTGCCAGTTGCACTTTTGATTCTATCCATCAGGTGTTAAAGTTCCAAATTTCAAAATGAAGAAAGCTTCTTTGTATAGCAGTTTCTTTTTTATATCAGAACTGTTTTCTCCAGTTTTTACTTTTTCTAAAATTGTTGCTTTAAGCCCTGTTGGATCACTAGCATGACAGAGTTTAAAATATAAAGCAAGATGGCTTTCCAACTTGACATTCTTAATATCTCTGATATGTTCCTGCAATCTACACTTAAATGCCCTCTTGCTTCCCCCTATACAGTACATATTGCAAGGACATTCCAGAGCATAAACAATAGCCTCAGAGTAACAATAATATTTATCAATGGGCGTAAATAAAATCCCATTAAGATTATCAAAACTCCTCACAATAAACTTGCAAGTAATGCAACTATTACATCTATGTTTTGGGCATCGACTGTAGAGCCCAGTATCCTCTCAATAGGAGAACATAGATGATAGCCTGTGCTCCATGTCAAGGTAGCCACTCAGTGGTGTAAACATTGGCTTCATGTTATTCAGGTGTGTTGACTAATGTCTCTAAAAAATGGGCGTTTGTATTTGCCAGTAGTAAGTGGTTTGAGGACCTATCCTACTCCAACCTACTAGTAAGTACAAAAGGAAGAACAGTACTAGATAAATCACTCAGTGGCTGCTTGGAAATGCACTTTAATCCAGAGTCTGATAAAATCCACACTGGTAGATAAATCCACACCAATAACCTCCACACTGATTAAGCACTTTCGTTGGTAACACCAACTTCATCAGAATGAATATTACACAATTAAAGACAGTTATATACCCTCCCACACACAGGTGCCCTGACATCACATCCTGCTATTAAAAATTGAACCACATTGCCAGTAGTAAAAATTGTAAAACCAAACTATTATAAGCTTAATGAATATCACACTAAGTAAAAACAATACTGACATATTAAAACCATTTGAAAAATAAAAAATAAAATAAAATAAAAAAAATATATATATATATATATATATATATATATATATATATATATATATGAAAATAATCACATAGATGTGAATATGAATTCATATGTATTTTATATGCATTTTATATATATATATGTACATACTATGAGTGCCAACAATTACAGATTAACACCCATCTGAATGAACTAATGATGCCATTTAAATACAGAACATAGCTCTATGCTTTAAAAGGGACATGAGACTAATATGCTCATTAAGGCCAGGATATGAACCTACATTCAACTTAACTTGCCATTTTAACTCCAATAGCTCTAAATAATCATCTTCAGGACCACCCCTAGGTCCTAAATCAACATATTCAATGGCAAAAAAAACTAAAAAAAATGTGTAGGAAATTGTTCTACATGATTATATAATGCATTTCCTTGATTCTTACTTCTAATTTCATAGCAGTGCTCATAAAATCTCTGCTTAAATGCCTTTTTTGTTTTGCCAACATAAAATACATTGTAAAGCCAACACTCAGCAATATATACCACCTTTTTCGAATAACAAGAACATTTCTTGCTAGGGTAGATACGACCAAAATTCTTAATATAAATAAAATTCCCTTTCATGACAAAAGAGCATTGACCACACCTACCACATTTAAGGCATCCACTGGATTTATTCTCCCTCTTCTGCTTTTCTAAGAATGTTTTGAAACTATGATCTTTCTGATAGACAATAACCGGTTTATCTTCTAATCTTTTTCAAACATCTTGATTCGATAATAAAATTGGCCAAAATTTCACCAATAAATTTTTGATGTCATAAAAATTCAAGGAGAAAGGTAAAATACAGGCTCTTGTATAGCTGTCATTATATAGTTTGTCTCTGACCCACTCACTATTAATTCCACTACCACTAAATAAAATTTTAATTATTACCCCATTCTGTCTTTTTACAACTACCACATTTTTTATTTTCTTGTAGAAAATTAGGGGGATATCCCCTTATTTCAAAAATGTTAATGAGTTTATCACATTCTACTTGGAAGTCACCTTTGTCTGACACCATTCTAGCAATTCTAATAAATTGTCCCTTGACTAGGGATTTTTTCTGGTGAATCGGGTGCCAACTCCCAACATGTAGTAGTGTATTAGAATATGTGGGTTTTCTGTACAATTTAAAAACAAAGGTTTTGTTTGAATAATCCTTAACTAAAGTGACATCCAAAAAATTCAATCTATCTAGGTCAGAATTTAACGTAAATTCTAAACATTCTGTGGTATTATTAAGGTATTGAAAAAAACTCATCTAGTTTGTCCTTCCCACCTTTCCACAAAAGAACTATGTCATCCAAATATCAGCCATACAGGACCCAATGGTCCTTGTAACATGAGTTCATAATAAATTCCTTCTCCCAGTGTGCCAAAACCAAGTTAGCAAACACTGAGGCACAACATGCTGCCATGACCACCCCTTGAGCCTATTTAAAGAGGTGTCCATTGAAGCTCAGAAAATTATTTTCTAATACAAGTTCCATACAGGTCCTGATGGCGTGGTTGATGTCAAAACCAAAATCCGAATACTTAAAAACATATTCATAAAATCTATCCAACCCCTCCTCATGTGAGATTACTGAAAATAGATCTTTGATATCCAAAGTAATCATAATAAGGTCATCAGCATACATATCTGGATGTATTCTACCTAGACAATCCCATGAATCCTTAATGATCCAAGGGGTCTTCTCCACTATTCCTTTCTTGATAGTCCACATATTTGGCCAAGCCATAATTTTTTTGATGCTTTGGCATCCACTATGGACGTAAGGGGGAATTCTGGATAGATTTATGTATCTTTGGGATGCCAAAAATGGTGGGAGTTCTAGGGGTCTTACAATCCAAATAATCATGTGTTTCTATACTAATCTGTCGATTAAGTAACAATTCCTCAATGGTCAGATCGGTATTCCTAAAAGCTAGATTAATTTCATTAATAGACACTTCACAATAAGTGTTAGTGTACAATAAATCAATCATTTTACTGTTGTAGTCCAAATTGTTCATAATTACCAGACCTCCCCCCTTGTCGGGTTTCATAAGTCTGATATTGTTGTTACTAATAATATCTTGTAACAATTGTCTTTCTTTTTCATCCAAGTAAGCATAGCCCTTACAGTTTTTGTTAGGAATGATTTTCCTAAATTCATTTTCATATAATGTCTCATAAATGTCTAATACAGGGTGAACAGGTGGAATAAAAGTGTTTGGTCTATGCAACTGATGGACATTATAAAAATTAGAAGTACTACCAAAAAACAACCCTAAATTTTGTTTCCTAATATACATTTTAAGTTTCAAAATACTGTTCACAATATTAGCAGGTCTCCCCGGGACAAAATTCAACCCTTTAGAAAACAAATTAGTCCAGTCAGTGTCAACATTAACTTGACTAAAATTGTAAATGGTAATCAGCATCAACATTCTGAACAATCTGTAAAACTTGTTCAACTGGTTCAATTAACTCAGGTTCAATTAACTCCAGTAAGCTCCCCTCCCTCCCCTCCAATGTTGGTATTGGTAGTTGTTGTAATAATATTGGCCCTTTCTCTCCCCACTCTGCTCCCTGATCCTCTCGGATCTCCTCAAGGGAGGGGGGTTGATGGGGACATCCCCATTTAAATGTTCATTGTCAAAATTATCAGTGGCCTCATCATTCCCAACATTACTTAGTGTATTAAAATAACTAGAATCTTGCCCTATAGAAGGGTCGGGGTAGGCTTTACCAGATTCATATTCATTGTTATCTCTATTTAATTTCCGTTGTTTTCTAACTTTGAATTCAATTAAACCATCATCCACATGTTTAAAAATACCGAAAAAAAAAAAATTCCTTCGACTAGCAAACAGTAAACCGCTTTTAATACTAGATTTGGTTTTGTCAATATCCCTAATAAGTAACGTCATCTTTCTATTTTTATTGACTACAAGATTTCTCAAAAACTCACATCCCTGTTTGTTAAAAAAAATAATTAAGTCCGGGTTTAGCTGAGAGTTTTTGATTAACCCCGAATGATATTTCCACAGTCTAAGTCCTTTCGGAATTTGCTCACGTTCAACACATTGTCGCAGATATGAGTTCTCGAGCTGTAATTTCTTATACTTAAAGATTAAGTCCTGAAAACAATTCATCTGCTGTTCCAAACTCAAAGAATGGTCATCAGTTTGTGACTGACTGTCGTCTAACCTCATCTCACTTCTAAGCCATTCTACTCCAACTTCTAAGCTACTCCAACCTACTCCAGGGACCCATGCCAAAGGTGGGAGGGGTGTATGTGCCCTTATTAGCTAGCTTGAGCCTACCATAAAACCCAGCAGCATTGGATCAATTAGCTACCCACTGGCTGGTGTCCAGTTGCTCAGTTTGGCTTTCCTGGGACAGCTCTATTTTATGAAAGCTAGATGCAAAACCAATCAACTTGCTAAACATGAACTAAGGATTGCTATACTCAGTGCAAGTTCACTGACAGGGTGCATCTTGGATATGGATGACATGATGGTAAGAAGGAGGCTGGACATCTTCTATATTCAATAGACAAGATAGAAGGGAGTGCAGGAAATGCACTTGTCATGGGATCCAGAGACTACTACACAAGAAAAGGACAGACTAGAAATGGTGTAGGAATTTTGGTGACAGACAGGCTTCAGAAGACAGTGAGGGATGTCAAGAATTGGTAAAAGACTCATGGCAATCAGACTCCACTGTAAGGAAAGGGAACCATTCATAATCTCAGCCTATGCCCCACAGCAGGGTTGTCACAGTGAGCAAATGAGTGCATTTAGGCAGCAGTAGCAGGAACTACTAGATAAAGATGAACATGAGTTAGTGTTGATAATGAGTGACCCAAATGCACATATTAGGACAAAGAGAACAGAATAAGAGGAATGCCTGGTAAATATGGGTGGGGCAACAAGAACAAAAAAGGACAGACCATTCTAGAATTATGTCTGGCAAATGGCTTGATGGTAGCCAGCTCATAGTTCAGCAAGAGAGACGGTCACAAGATCACATACAAAAGTGGTCAACATGCAACTCAGGTAGACTTTCTCCTAGTAAGAAAAGGGAACGGTAGCATAATCTGCATCATCCCCACTCAAAAAGTCAGCCCACAGCATAAACCACTACTGCCACCATCAGCTGCAAGCAATGGTTGGAGAGGCTCTAAGGTCAACAGACCTAAGTTGACTGAAGAGAAAGCACAACAGTTGAAGGAATTACTCTGGTGTCTAGCACCTCAGAAAGACAACCAAAAAGGTTGAATTGAAAAAGAATGTCAGCAACTCAAAACAGCATGTGTAAGGACTATTGAACAGTTATGCAGTCCGGCAAGTATGGAAGCAAGATACATAAGGAAGCTGGTGCTGGAATGCAGAATTCTAGGAAGTCATCAGATGAAAGGAATGCAGGAAAAAGTGGGAAGTTGAAAATATGGTTTAGGCTTAGAAGGTTACTTGTTGGCTAAGAAAGATACTAAGAGAAGAGTTGCAATATCAAAGTACAAGACATCAGAGGCACTATACCAGTTTCTAGAAATTGACTCACTAATAAACTCTTTCAGGTTGCAAGGCAAAGACAGAGAGATAAAGAAGATAGTAAGACACCCTAATTTAGGGATGCCAGCAGCAGCCTGCTCACCAGTCCACAGGAAATCAAATACAGGTGGAAGGAGTACTGCCCCAGACAAAGCCTACATTGAATGAGGAAGAGGAGCTCACCCAAGAGGAAGTAAGAACAGCATTAAGGGAAATAAACTCAGGGAAAGCAGCAGGCTCAGATGAGGTCACAGCAGATATGATCACAATGTTTGGTGAGATAAGGGATAAATGGCTCCTGAGGGTACTCATCGCAGTATGGAGAGAAAGATGTATCCCAGATGACTTAAGAATAAGCATTCTAGTTCCATTGTAAAAAAACAAAGATGAATTCCACAACTGTGGTCAGTACAGAGGTATCAAAAACTCCTGTCACACGGCATAAACATTTTGGGGGTTGACTAATAAACAAATAAACAAAGTAGTAGATGCTAAGATGGGAGATGAGCAGATCAAATTCAGATCAGGATGCAGCACAACTGACCTGATGTTTGCAGTGAAACAGAAGCTAGAGATGATGAAAGAGCCCAACTATGAATTCCTAGACTTGGAGAAACTGTGTGACATGGTGCAATAAAAGAAAGAAAAACTGATTTGGGCAGCCCAACAGTGGTTTGAAGTCCCATAAACACTGGTAGAATTAGTGCAAGCTATTTACAAGGACCCAAGGACTCAAAAGTGAACAGTATCTGGACTCCCAGAGGGGTTCCCAGTGGGAGTGGGTGTGCATCAGGGTTCAGCTCTGAGTGTACTGCTGTTCATACTGGTGATGGACAACATTAGCACACAGGTCAGAGGGGACCTGTTTGCAGATGACATGGCAATACAAGTGGGCTCAGAACAAGCACTTCAGCAAAGCGTAGGGGAATGGAATGCAGAACTGAAGGCACATGGGATGAAACTTTGTACAGAGAAGACATTTGTAATAGCAGCAAGTGAGGGAAATAAGAAAAAGTTGAGAACAGAAATGAAAAGGAAAATAGTGGAACAGGTTAACAGCTTGAAATATCTGGGAGAGGGATTTGAGGAGAAGGGGAGTCTGAATGAGCAGGTCAAAGGTAGAATCAAAGGGGCTGCAACCAACTGGAACAGGTCCAGAGATTGTTTATGACTGAAGAATGCCAAAGAAGCTAAAAAGTAAGGTGTACAAGACATTAGTGTGAGTAGTACTACTGTATAGTACAGAAACCTGGGCAGTGAATGTAGGACAGTTAAGAAGGTTAGAGATGATGGAGCTGAAGTGCCAGAGATAGGTGGTAGGATGCACACTATGGGAGGGAAGAAGAAATGAGGACATCAGAGCACAAGCCAAAGTAGATCCAATTACAGAGAAAGTCAAACAGAGCAGATTACAGTGGTTCAGGCACATGTGTAGAAGAGCAGAAGACAATCGGATGAAGAAGATTCAGGACAGACAGGAAGAAGGTGAGAGGAAATGAGGGTCTCCAGCAAAGAGATGGGTGGATTGTGTGAGAGAATACCTGTGACAGTCAGGCATGATGGTTGAAGAAGGCTGGAGAGAGTAATTAAATTGAGAGAGATGATGATATGTGACCAACACCTCAACCCCATGTAGAAAATGGGAAAAAGTGCACTGATGATGATAATGAGGATGAAGATGATGAAGAGGAGTTGGAGTAGCTTTCAAGCTATTTTACTAATTAGACAGCCTTGTCAAAAAAATGACTAGCTACAAAGCTTTCTCTTCTAGTATGCATTATGTCCCTGACATATTGCTGCAACTTTTTATATTTACTTTTATCTCATTTATATAGAAAGACTGAAGATGTATATACGGGCATGAACTCCTCTTTCACTGTTACAGTTGTAGCTCCTTGATGTGGTAAACCTTGTACCATACATTTTTTCACAATAAACACTTGAATAAGTACAAACAGAGCACTCAGGGCCTAGGAGATACTTATTTTAGTAAACTGTCTTTTGTAAAAACTTCCAATATTTTTACTGCTTTAGAAACCATATTTTAGATATTGTCTTATCAGTAACTGTTTCATATTTGGTTGAACTACACCAACAATAGAAGAGGTTTGAAATCCTTGCTGATTTTCTGTAGACATTCTGGCAAGTCTTTCTGATAGCCCCTATCAAAAGATATAAACTTGTTAAGTAATACCCTAGCATGAGACCTGATGCTGACAGTGCCTTACAGGTGCTTAATAAAACAATGCTAAGGATACCAACTCTGTAAAATTTGGTTCTTTTGCTAGGGGCTAATGGTAGATAATGTCGGCTGGCAAAGGAAAGTGACAAAAGTTAAAACAGTTTTTAACAGCTGTTATAACTTCACTCTGCTATACTTATAAATATAAAGTGCGACAGAGTGAATGGTCTACAAGCTTTTAAAACCTGTTCTGCCTTCCGCAAGGGGAAAACTTCCTTTCGGTCTGGTGTGTGTCTCTCATCTATCCCTGATTATGCAGAACAGCCCTGATTTTGCATTATATTTTTACCCTGTTTATTTTCTTGTAATTTGTTTGATTTTCTGGTAAAATACCAAGGATTGCAGTCAGTCAGTAATGCCAGACATTGCAGTTTCATGTTTTATTGTTAGGAAAATGCACGTTGAAGCAATACCTGTTATTCTATTACATTTTAAGAAAATTAGAGCAGTACTTATAAACTCTCTCTGATTTTGATCCTTTGTTTCTCCATTATTTTTGGATTTGTTCAGAATTCTTAAGCAAAAAAAAAAAAGTGAGAGGTATGATTCTGTCTTTTTGTGACAGGGTTTGTGAAGTGAAGTTAAGTCAGTAGAAACACTTCATGCTCCTACACTCTCTCTCTGTCTCTCATTTTGTTGTTTCTGTAACTGGTAAAACATGGAACAGATAAAGCTCTATGCACTATGAAGAATTATGATCAGGTATCCAAGTACTACCTTCTATAATAATAATAATAATAATTATTATTATTATTATAAGACTGGACATCCAAGTATTGCTTGTGAGGTGAATTCTGGGCTTCTTGAAGAAATTTTGTTCTACAGCTTTACGCTATCCTGGCCTTAATAATTTATTATATGATGTAGTGGAATGTAAATACCAAGGATAGTAACTCCAACCATAAAAATAATTAAGGGTCTTTGTGCTTTTGCAATAAATATTGGTACTAGCAGACTTGTCCACTTTCACTTAAAGTGTTATAACAAGCTAGTTAGACATCTTTGGTTTTACTTGTTAAATGTAAGCATAGCCACGTCTATTACTAGTAAGCTCCAGAAAGAACTTAGTACACAGATGCCTACTTGCATGTGACACTCATTTATGCGCCTATAATAATGTGTAATATAAAGTCATACTAAACTCATGCTCGAAAGAGCCATCACTGAACTTGTTTAAACAGCAGCAAAGGGACACCATGACAGCAAGTTTAATTTGATGGTATAAACATCTATAAAATAATAAATAAATCATTTTAGACAAAAGCCTTTTCAGAGTAGTTTGAAGAAAGTATTTAACTCATTCACTCCAAAGGAGCTCAGGAAATATGCACTGTAACTTCCAGTTGGTGGAGCCTAATCCATTTGACAGAATCAAATTACGTCCTCACATTTCAAACAAATGTTCATATATCTGGAACCATAGGGGTTATAAAAGAAGTATAAATGGCAAACTCTTCAGCACAAGCCATTTCTATAGTGCTAGTATTCTTTAGGTTCTAGGACTTAACATGAATTTTATAAGCCACAGTAAATACAGTAACTATATGTTTGCAATATTTTGTAAGCAACTTATCTCAGCAACCATACAAGCTACACACATACTGTCAGCAGCACTTTATTCATCTAGCTGAGAGCTTTCATATGAGACTAAGGAGTTCTGTCTATGTTACATAGTTGTTGAGATATTTAAAATAGTGAACATTTTATCTAGATAAATTAATATTATAAAGACAACAGTTAATATCTATTTACCTGCACTAGACGGAAGTCAAATATTAATGCAGTTGGGCTTGCCATTGTGTTTGCTTTAAGATGAAATATGTTAAAACCTTGAATATAACATGGTTTTGGTATTATTTATGCAAATATTAACAAGCAATATTTAATGCCTCGAGACATCAATAGGAGGTAACTGCAGATGCACCTGGAGGCATCACTCGGATGTAATGTGTTAAGGGCTGTGGTTTGAGTATCAAGATCTACATTTGACAGAAAGCATTAATGTTCAGAATAAGCTGATATATAGTCCCACTCCATATTATCCCATACATTTTCATTTGAAAGAGACCTGAGTCATGAATGTATTAATATAGCAATAACCCACGCCTGGGTGTGGGTAATGCTGGATTTACCCACGGTTGGCGTGGTTTGGTCCCGAGGGACCAAACAAAGCCAACCATGGGTAAATACAGCATTACCCACACCCAGAAGTGGGTTATTGCTATTATACCATGACATTATTTAAGAAAAGAAACTATTACTTTTCTTAAATAATGGCATAGTATAATGCATGTTTGCTGCCCTTCCGCAGATGTCTGGCATCCGCGGCAGTTCTGATGTATTGCGTGCCTGCGCAGTACATCAGAACTGTGGGCAAAAGCAACGGAGAAAACAAGATCTCCGTTGCTTTTTTTTTTACTGTTTCGCTATGTTAAGTGGGTTTAACATAGCGAGACAGCTTTAAAATAAACAACGGAGACGTCCGTTGCTTATCTTAAAACTGTCTCGCTATGTTAAACCCATTTAACATAGCGAAACAGTAAAAAAAAGCAACGGAGATCTTGCTTTCTCCGTTGCTTTTTTTTTAAAACCTGTCTCGCTATGTTAAATGGGTTTAGCATAGCGAGACAGTGTTTTAAAAAGAGAGTTATACTAATGGAAAAAAGTCCGGGCGACCGGACCTTTTTCCATTAGTATAACTCGATTTACAACGTGCACGCTGGCCAATCAGTGTGCACGTTTTCGAATATTAATTGGGGGTCATGGTATAATTCAAATTAACTACTGTTCAATATCTGAGTTGTCTGGCTTCTGATAGATATCTACAATCAATTGCATTACTAGCTGAGTTAAGTACAAACTTGCAGTGTTAAAGATTGTACTGCATTTTATTTTTCTGTCTATTTAATAGTTTCACTGAATATTGTGGTCTCTGTTTCTCTGTAGTTATTTATTGTTTCTATTTAATTGTTTCATAGAATACTGGGGTTTCTCTCTCTGTCTCTCTCTGCAGTAAGTGGAGGCTATTGTGTTTCACTTCACTGATATTCAGTGTTAATCTCTTAGCCTAAAGGGTTTCTCTGTATTTGTGTTAGTCACACACATATCTTTGAATTTATTACTGCTCAGTATCTGAGTTGTTTGGCTTCTGCTACATTCCTACAATCAACTGCATTACTAGCCAAGTTAAGTACAAACCTGCAGTGTTAAAGATTGTACTGCATTTTATTTTTCTGTCTATGTAATTGTTTAATTGAATATTGTGGTCTGTGTCTCTCTGTAGTTATTTATTTTTCTATTTAATTGTTTCATAGAATACTGTGGTCTCTCTCTCCCTGCAGTAAGTGGGGGCTTTTGTGTTTCACTTCATTGATATTCAGTGTTAAACTCTTAGCCTAGAGGGTTTCTCTTTATTTGTAAGTGTTAGTCACATATATTTGAATTTATCACTGCTAAATATCTGAGTTATTTGGCTTCTGCTACATTCCTACAATCAACTGCATTACTAGCTGAGTTAAGTACACACTTGCAGTGTTAAAGATTGTACTGCATTTTATTTTTCTATTTAATTGTTTCATTGAATATTGTGGTCTGTGTCTCTCTGTAGTTATTTATTTTTTATTTAATTGTTTCATAGTATACTGTGGTCTCTCTCTCTCTCTCTCTCTCTCTCTCTCTGTATATGCATTAAGTGGGGGCTATTGTGTTTCACTTCATTGATATTCAGTTTTAAACTCTTAGCCTAGAGAGTTTCTCTGTATTTATAAGTGTTAGTCACATATCTTTAACTTTATTACTGCCCAGTATCTGAGTTGTTTGGCTTCTGCTACATACCTACAAGCAACTGCATTACTTGCTGGGTTAAGTACAAACTTGCAGTGTTAAATATTGTACTGCATTTTATTTTTCTGTATATTTAATTGTTTCATTGAATATTGTGGTCTGTGTCTCTCTGTTGTTATTTATTTTTCTACTTAATTGTTTCATAGAATACTGTGCTCTCTCTCTCTCTCTCTCTCTCTGCAGGAAGTGGAGGCTATTGGGTTTCACTTCATTGATATTCAGTGTTAAACTCTTACCTAGAGGGTTTCTCTGTATTTAAAAGTGTTAGTCCCATATTGTTGAATGTATTACTGCTCAATATCTGAGTTGTTTGGCTTCTTCTACTTACCAAAAATCAATTGCATCCCTAGCTGAGTTAAGTACAAACTTGCAGTGTTAAATAATGTACTGCATTTTATTTTTCTGTCTATTTGTTTCATTGAATTTTGTGGTCTGTGTCTCTCTGTAGTTATTTCTTTTTCTATTTAATAGTTTTATAGAATACTGTGGTCTCTCTCTTTGTCTCTCCAGTATGTGGGGGCTATTTTGTTTCTCTTCATTTATCTGCAGTGTTCAATGCTTTGCCTAGGGGGTTTCTCTATATTTATAAGTGTTAGTCAAATATCTTTGAATTGATTACTGCTCAATATCTGAGTTGTTTGGCAAAACTGAGAGGCGCCTCCGTGATCGGATTTATGAACATATATATGCAATAAGAAAACAGAAGCTCGAGAACGCACTAGCCAAACATATTTCATTACATCCTGATCATAATTTTAAGTTTATTATTATTGATTAAGTACCGGTAGACCCTAGAGGTGGTGCAACCCCTCTAAAACTTGAAGAAACAGAGTTAAGTTGGCAAGTTAGATTAAACGCATATAATGTACCTGGTTTAAATGAGGGATGTTCAATTAGTAGTGTGCTTAAATTGAAGAGCGTGCATAGATGACACCTGACTGTAACAATTTTGTTCAGAAGGTAATGGGTTTTTTACCAGGTTACCAGTGTTCATAGAGGACATTTTCTTTTCAATTTACTGTGAATTACTGTTTACACAGGTTACATTACAGTATTGACGTATGGATTTATATTTTTTATTTTTTTATTTTTAATTTCATTATTAGTTGTATTCACACATTTATCAAATGTTTAGTTTTGATCTGTGACTTTGATTTAGTGTAGGCGTGTTCTTACTATACATATGTTTTTATTTTATATCTATATCTATATATATATATATATATATATATATATATATATATATATTTTTTATTAATAGTTGAATGTATTTAGAATGTAGACTGTTGTAGATGTACTTAATAGGTACATTGTGCTTTAAGAGTTTAAACGGATTAATTGACAATTATCTTTTGTCTAACTTGCTTGCTTGAAACGTTTGGTATCTGAAGAAGTTTGTATATGACAACAAACGAAAAGCACTTATTTTGATTAAGCAGTTTTACTCTGTCGTGCTGTGTCATGGTTTCTACCTTCTGTTGTTTGGATTACCAGTTTATCGTTGCCTGTTCCGATTTTTAGCAATCCACACACATACACCTAAACTCTTACACCTAACCCTACACTAAACTACACATACACCACTAACTATCAACTTACCTTAACCCAAACCCTAACCCTAAGGTCCGTCACTATCACACAGTCACCTCACCTGCACCCTAACCCTAACTCACCTACCCTGCCCTAACCCTCACGTCCACACAATCGCACACTTACCTGACCCACGCCCTAACCCTAACTCACCTAACCCACCCTAACCCTCATGTCCACACAATTGCACACTTATCTGAACCCAACCCTTAACTTTCCATCACAGCACTGAAAATACCAAAGCAACAGAAACAGACAACCAAATTCTTTCCCTAGGAAAAAATTAGGTTTTCTGTTTCTTTGATATTTGTGTCGATATTAGAACACCCGACATTTTGAATGTTCGGTATTCTAATATAGACCCAAATGCCTCAATCTCTGTATACCTACTGCCAGAGTCTGAGTCCGTTAACCAGATACTGCTCACAGGCTAAGTCCATGTGGTTAGTGCTCTACCCTAATTAAGAAATAATTCAAACAAAAATGAATGAATGTGCAGAAAACTGATCACCTTTTGATGTGAAGTTGGTGTGGTTTGGAGTATACCAAAGGGAGAGAGGAAGTGAGTTCCATAGCTTGGCTAAGGAATATGATAGCAGAAGGTGCCCAGGGGGCCGAGAATGTTTGTAGATTTGTAGGAGGTTTCGATTTTCTGATCAGTGTTAACGGTTGGGAATTTAAGGGGTTAGTTCAGTCTGACTGCATTAGAAAAAAACACATGCTTGTACTTGCCTTTTGCATCTGAACAATGTTTATTTATTTTATTTATTTGTTTCAGTTTGATGATAGGGGAAGTCCACTGGGCCAAAAAGAGCCCGTTTTCAGTAAAGACCTGGGGAGAAAAGCTCTATTGACAAAGATGAATATATACAAATCAAAGTAGTCTTATACATCATGCTGAAAGTACAATGTAGCACATTTGTAGAATATGAAGCTGTTTACAGAGTAGTTCTAATGACAGTGAACAAAACGTGCAAACAGAGAAGTTATCTTCTGCATTGAGAGTATACAATATTAAATTACATTTATATGGAAAAAAATTCTACATTTGGAAATATATGAAATTCTTGCATAGCATAAAATGAGTCCAGCAAAAACAGTTTTTATGGATATTAGTAATATGAATAAAATAATAGCTGAAGGTTAGTAATACACAGAGTTTAGAGAAGTAGAAACAGGGCTGGATAAGAAGGAAGGTGAGTGCTGAAATAGAAGCAGGGGAGGGAAATGCTATTGGACTAGGAGGGAAACTAGTGGCTAGATCTAGGTTGTGCAGGGGCTCATGTTGGAGAAGTGCAAGGACATACCCATTTTGAAGACAAGTAGGAGTAGAGGAGGGATTTGAAGTTGGTGTGGTTTGGAGTATTTCAAAGGGAGGGTTTGGCTAAGGAGTATGATAGCAGAAGGTGTCCAGAGGACCAAGAAGGTTTGTAGATTTGTAAGAGGTTTTGATTTTCTGATTAGAGTGAAGAGTTGGGAATATAGGGGGTTAGGATGCTGGAGAGAGAGAGAGACAGCTGGATGGCTTGAAGATGAGCTTATGGGCAGTGGTGAGTTTAAGAAAGTTCAAGTAATTAGGTAGTTCAAGCCATTGCAGAGAGTCGAAGGAGAAGCAGTGATGGGATGAATATTTAGAATTTATGGCAAATTTGCAGATTTTGTTGTAGCAGAATTCCAGTTTGGATTGTAAGCTGATTTGGATGTTGGTAAGCAGAGGGGTACTGTGCATGAGGGAGAAGAGAAGGTAGGAGTAGGCTAAGGTCTTTCTGGTGGAGGGAGTAAGGTAGTGATTATGTCTGCACAGGAGTCCTACTTTTTGGTGTTTTTTTTTTTTGATAATTGTTTGGATATGCATGTCGAATTTTAGATGATTGTTAATGATGACACCAAGCAGTTTAGTGTGCGGTACAATTTCAATGGGGGTGTTATTCTGGCTTAGTGTAGTAATGGAAATATCATCAATGGTGGAGTTTCTAGAAGGTGAGAAGATCATTAGTCTTGTTTTGCATTTCTTTAGGGTGGGGTTGTTGTTTTGCATCCAAGTTTCTTTTTTAGAAAAAGGTGATTGTGGTTTTAGTATTAAGTGGGAGAGGGAGTCGGCAGAACAGATGATTGCTGAATCATCTGCATGCTGCATTAGAGAGGTATCTGAGAATGAGCAGTAAAAGTTATTCCCCAGGATTTAAGATGCTCCATGCAAGAAAAAGACTATTCTTGCATGGAGTGGTTTGTGTCTGTCTAGAACAGCAGTGCACTTTGCATATGCATGAAAGCAAGCTGCTGTTAAACCTACATGAACCATGAACAAGTGCAGGGGGCATGTCAGTGTAGTTCATGGACACTAAACATGCCCCCTGCAGTCAGAAAGTACCATACAGCACTTTGTAAGCTGTACTGGCATAATATTATGCCAGTATTTCAGTGTTCGCTGACATGTGAAATTTCCATGGATACTGAAATAAAATGGCAATAGGAAAGCAATGCAGGGGGTGTGTTACAGGTTATGTGACATACCCCCTACATTGCTAAAGTGCCATACGGCACTCATGCCTTTCAACCTCTCAGCACAAAAAACTAGACAAAGGCAAAAATAATTGGGGGACAAAGGCCCCCAAATAGGGACAAATTATAAATATTGCTCTTATAAACATAGATAGTGGCTAGAATAAAAAGGAGTTGTGTTAGCATACATTTTCTGAAGGATATGAAGTCAAAAACCCAAATACTGACCAGCATGCCTCTCAACCTCTTAGAGGAAAAAAGTCTGACAAAGCCTAAAATGATGGGGGGACAAATAGGGAGAGATTTTAAATATTGCTCTCACAAACATAGAAAGTTGATAGAATAATAAGTTTTGCATTAGCATGAATTTTCTGAAGGATGTGGAGTCCTAAGCAGAAATATTTGTCATTATTGAATTACTTCAATTCTCAGATATTTGCCAGTTAGGAACAAATGTTAGGAGGAGCACACCAAAAATATGAGGCAAAAATCTGGACATTCAGTGAAAACCTATACAGTTGAGAGGTATGAAAACGGGATAAATCCTCCAACAGTGAAAAAAAGCACTAACAAAGCACCACAAATGAAGAAAGGTATACAGAATAGGTCATGCATTACCATGAATTATGTAAGGGTATAAGTCTAAAAGCAAATGTACACCAATATCCCCTTACAGCAGTGCATGTTAACAAAGGGACAAATAATGGGGGGAAGAAATACTACATTAGGGACACGTCTGAAAATTGACCACACACACTTATAAAGTTGATAGATAACAGGATATGTATTAGCAAGCATCCGTGAAGGATAGAAGCCTGAAAGCCAAATCAATGTCAGTATTTCACTACTGCAGTCCCAAGTAGGTGTTAGGACACTTCAATACACACCCATATAACCTAATAATATAATAATAATATATAACTCATTTTCACTAGCCTAAGGAATGTTTAAGTGTAGCTAAGAGGGTGTGCACGTTATGGCTGCTTGCTTAGCATACCTTAAACATCCCATAGGAGCTAAATGCAAATAGACAGGTAAAACTTCCAAACTGAGGTAGTGCAGTGGTTAGAGTGTAGTGTTTAGAGTTGCAGCTTTACATGCAGACATTCACAGCTTTAGCCCCAAGACGGGCAACTCTATGTGAAAGTAGTGTTACAATTATTTTAGTAAACTTAGATTATGCAGCAACCATTTTTTGTCAACCAGGGTAATGTAGCAGTTCCAAAAGTGAGATGTCAGTGTAGAAAAGATGTGAAACACCTGTATAACCACAACTGCCCCGTACAGTATAGTCACACAAGAATATAATGTAATGAGAGCACATAGGGGGATGTCATGGAAGGTAAATGCAAAATTAAATGTGTATATAAATAAATAGTTTATAATATAAAATTATAAGTATAATATGCTTAAACATGCCATAATCATTCTGTATCCATCAGACTTTTTCTGCCCAGCAACAAAATAGTCAAACATAACAAGTCTCAAACCCAGGATGCTGTCCTCTACAATCACAGCAAAATGCCACTATACCATCTGAGCTGTGAGAATATTGAATGCTTTAACAAACATATCATGCATTCTGGTCATTTAACATTAATGAAAAAAGCAGCAGTCCCACATGTCAAACCCATAGCCCTAATCCCTATTGTCAGAGGCAAAGAACCACTACACCATCTGAGCTGTAAGAATTAATGTTGCTTTTTCAAACATATCATGCAACAGAGGCATACAACATTAGGGCGAAAGCTTTGTGGAATCATTTATGTATTGTATATAGACATACACACACACACACACACACACAGATATATATATATATATATATATATATATATATATATATATATATATATATGTCTGATGAAACAAGAGTCATAATATAGATACACATACATAAAAATATAAAAGAAGGAAAAATATATGTTTGTATATAACATGCAGTGCAGTTATACCTCCAAATTATTCCTCTCAACCTGTTAGTGCAAGAAACCTGTACAAAGCCTGTAAAGGGGGGGGGGAGTGGACCACATATAGGGACATATTACAAATATTCCTGTTACGCTACAGCAACAGGGAGCGTTTCAGCAGACAATTACTGAAGGATATGAGAATGGAAACTGAAATGTTATGTCATTGTTTACAGACATAAATCCTTGGATCCTCACTGTGATTTACCAGACAAATACAAATAAATTGTGGAACTGATCAAAAGTATGCATCAAACATCTGGACATTCTGTGAAAATCCTGTCAGTGGACAGGTATGCTCAGAGCCCATTAGTGCAATGAATCCAGACCAAACCTGACAAAGTGACAGGACAAAGGCCAGAAAATAGGGACATATCCAAAATAGGTGAGTAGATAAGCTGAGAAAGTTGATGTAGTAACACTGTATATCTTAACATATATCGACTGAAACATCACAATTCCAGGACTCATCCATTCTCATTAGTTAGTGACCTCAAGCCCCACATCATCCCACTGATGTGTCAAGAATACTCAACAGTTATGAGGATCAGACCAAAGATATCGGCCAGACAACTGGACATCCTATGAATATGTGGACATAACACATTAGGGAAACTACTGAGCAATGTCCAAACTACAATCAGACTGACATAACGTTACCCAAGTCCAGCTCTGGGGCTGTGTACATACATTAGCAAATATAATAGGCACTACATTGATGTAACATTAGTGGAAAACAGATACTGGTGTGAAAGTGCATACCCCCAAACAAGTGCACCACAGTCAGAGCAACATACCAGTAAGCAAACTGAACACTACAGAATAACATCCCGTTAGCCACTCACACATTAGCCCTACATATACTGTCCTAAGTCACAGTGTAGTGGGAATTCTGAGGCATTACGGGACATGGCATGGTCTGCATGTACAAACATATACAGATAACAGGGACCCAGAAACTAGAGCAGTATGCACAGTCAGATAGAAAGGGTCCATGAAACTCACATGTACCCCCTCCCTACAAAGCCCAAATAACATACACACTACACTGCTACACAATCCTGCCAGTCTTTTAACAATGGGCAGGCATACACAGACCTCTCAAATGTACAGTTTCCCAAAGAATGTACAGGAACAGGACTCATATCTATGGCCACCACCTTGTTACATGTCTGGGGGGGTCTACATCATCACTGGGATGGTAGCAAGAATGAATGCGATAAATAATGTTACTACATACCTCTGAGCCTCTTAGTGCATGACATCTTGACAAAGCCTGACATTATTGGGGGAAAGAGGCCCAAACACAGGGTATACTGGACATATTGCTGTCATAAATGTAGACAGTTGCTGGTGCTACTGGCTTTGTTGTAACATATTTATTTCTGAGGGATATGAAGTCAGTAACACCAATGGATGTTAGCATTTACTGACTGCATTCCCCAGAGTATTCTACTGATTAGCCAAGGACAGCAATTGTCTGGGGAACAGACCAAACATATGAGCCATGCATCTGGACAGTGTCTATGACTCTGGGCAGTGGAGTGGTATGACCACAGTGATGTAACAGAAATTAAATCCCCTGACAGCTGACAAACATATCACCCAGCACCCTATGATGTGCAGTAAGGCCAACAAGACACTCCCCCACATCACCTCTGGGCAATTACCCATGTATATTGAAATATAGCATGCACTACAGGCAGTGGCGGCTGGTGACTTCAAATCAAAGGGGGGCTGCAGGAGACAGCTGAATGTGTGGGGTCAATGGGAAGGGGTGTGGCCAACTATAAAGGGGAGGAGCTATGCTCAAAACCACAAAAACTAACTAAATACACTGCCCTGGGTGCCAAACCGTCATTATGAGAGTCCAATCAAGACAAAATGAAGTGCAGAAGAATAAAAATATTTCAATGCATTGGCTGCATGACAGCTTACTTAATATCTAGATGGAAACAAAAAGGTTGTGAAGCATGAAAAAATTACTTTTTAAATACATTAATGGAATGCCAGTCAAAATCAAGTATAAGAAAAACAAGCAGCACTCAACTCAAACCACTTCTTGCACTGCAGTTCTAATTATAATTTATATTCAGCTTTATTAAAGTACCAAGTAACATGTTGAAAGTAGAACTTTCTGATGCCCCCACTTGTAAAAATGCTTCTTATCCAAAAAAAGACCTGCTGCCTAACAACTATCTACTTGTTTCATGGGGAAAACATGATCAAAGTAAAAAATGAAAAGCAAACAAGAAATAAGCTCAAGATACATTGCTTAAAAGGATTACTGTACAGGTTATGGACCACACGTTTGGCATTCTGTTTAGTTTACGGGTAAAGCCTGCAGAGATGACTGGAAGTCTCTAAGTGTAATGAGCTTCTTAAAATAATGTAATCCTGTCCTTTAATACAAATACTATCATATGCATTTCAATACCCGAGGCCCGAGGCTTATACATTATCTAGTTAAGTATTGTCTACATGGCAACAACAGAAAGGCTTTCAATGTTGGCAATTCTTTAACAGTATGCTTATTAAAGCTTACTTGCATCTTACGATCTCAGCCAAGCTTACCCGATGGTCATTAAGGTATTGCTACTTAAACACAGAGCAACAGGCACTTTGAGTAATAAGCATAAATCAACAGTACAAAAAATATGACAGAAACCAGACCATTCTGCAAAAGTCAAGGACAGATGAAAAGCCACTCTAGTACTTGTGTTTACCTTGGATGGGGGGGGGGATACTCTGCACATTTACACTGCATAACCACTCCTTGCCTTGCTTCGACACATCCAGAGTCACTACATGGGGGAGTGGGGTGAAACAAGTATGTCACAATTTGAAATGTTTCTGGCTGACTGTGATGGCCCTGGCACATTTGTCATAACTCTCAACCTCAGAGCAAGAAATCTGGACAAAGCCATACAAAGAAGTGAGACAAAGGCCCAAAAATAAGGACAATTTTTAAAATATTGCTCTTATAAACTTAGAAAGATAATAGAATATGTCTTGCATTAGTATGAATTTTCTGGATGGTATGAAATCTGAAACTCAAATGTCTGTCATTATTTTCTAACTTCAGTCTTTAATGATTTGTCACTAATTTGCCAAAAAAAACCCCACAATTTTATGAAAAATGAACCAAAATGTGATGTAAAGATATAAAATAGCCACACAAAACAGCTGGGAACCTGTCAAAGAAGGGACACTTTAATATTAGTACTGTTAACTTGAGTAGCTGACAAAATAAAAGAATATACATGCATTTCTGAAATAAAAGTAATCTATAACTCTGATTATTACAGTTATTTCTTAATTGAAAACCCTCCATGTTTTCTTCCAAAATTGCTATTTTGCGGAGGGATTATTAGGAGAAGAGCAACATTTTGAGTCAAAATCAGGGACAGTTGAGAGGTTTGGCTATGCCTAATTCTATAAAGCAATTTATTTGCATGTACCTCTCAACCTGTTAAATCTGGACAAGGCCAAATATATTGGGGAACATATAAACAGTACTAAAATTGCTCTTGTATAAACTGAGACAGTTGATAGAACAACAGGTCTTACTTTAGCATGCATTTTTCTGAAGGTTATGAAGTCTGAAACTCAGTGTGTCATTATTTAGTGACTTAATTCCTAAATGATTTTGCCAGAAAACCACAAATTCTATGAGGAACAAACCAAAAATGAGAAGCAAAAATCTATTCATTCTTTGAAAATCTGGACAGTTGGGAGGTATAGTTCAGCTGGGGCTGTCTTTAAGTTTGCCACCCTTCCCCCTCACAAAATCATGGAGCCTCCCCCTGCAGCCATTCCAATGATCCATTACTTGGCTATTTCACTCCATTTGCCATAAACACTAATGTGCATACTGATTTACTTCTATGATGATTTGGACTTCATTTGAAAGTTTTATTTTGCATTTTACAGCACAAACACTAAGACATCTGCTAAACAAACTTAGCATTAAAACTTCTCTGCCCTTGAAACTCACATTCATTGAAACAGCATTGAAACCCACATTCAAAGAAAATACATTTTACCAGTGGCAGAAAAAGATTAATTCTGGGCTGTTTTCAAATCATAGGCCCCTTGCATATGAAACATACATGTGCTCTTTGATACACCTTCCTATTGTTTTGAACATTTTTCCAGTAAACAATGAAACAAAATGCATGCACCAATAATGACAAAACTGTCCAGTTCAGAACATTTCCATCATAAATCTACTCAAACTTCTACAGTCCACCATTATCAGTAAATATGCACAATTCTACAGTCCACCATTATCAGTAAATATGCACAATTCTACAGTCCACCATTATCAGTAAATATGTACAACCTCTGAAGAAGTAAAAAAGTCATCTAAATAATTCCACATTAAATAAATCTGTAACTAATGAATAGGTTGCTGCTTGCAAACACCTTTATATTTCATGGTTTCATTGAAAAATAAAGTGTGTGATGCCCCTGAAGAATAAATTACCTATATTACATTAAAAATGATAAGTTAGTAATATTGCAATAGTAAATGGATGGTAAACTGATAACAAGCTCATAGTTAGCATCTTAACTTTTTCAGTACGGCAGCATTCACCCCTTGTGGGAGTAGAACCAACAACCTTCTGCATCAAATGCAAGTACACAACCTGTTGTGCTATTAACAATGCAAGCTGACTTAGCATAAGCAGCACTAAACGTTTCTTCCCCTGCAGCTTTCAGGTCCTTGTAAAATCTACTCAATACTCGACTGCATCTCAACATCGCAGCACAAGAAATCTGGAAAAAGCCAAATTTATTGGGGGAGGGGGTCAAAACGCCAAAAACCAGGGACACATTAAACATTGCTTGCATAATCTTGGAAAGTTGCTAGAATAAAACGCTGTGTTACCACCATACATTTTACTGCCAAGGTCCCTGTGCAAAAGAGTCAGAGCAACATACCACTATGCCAAATCAGCTGTTTTCTGAAAGAAAAATGCTGCGTTACCACCATGCATTTTGCTGCCAAGGTCCCTGTGCAAAACAGTCAGAGCAACATACCACTACGCCAAATCGGCTGCTTTGTGAAAGACAGGAAGACTGAAACTTAAATGGCTATCATTTAATGAATTCACTTCTCACCATAGCCGTCAACCTCTTAGCACAAAACACCTGGACAGACCCAGTAATGAAGGAATACAGCCCTCAAACATATTCAGTGAATTCAGTTCTTGCCATAGCTGTCAACCTTAGCACAAAAAACTGGACAAAGCCAATAATGGGGTAATACAGTCCCTAAATAAGGACAAATTTCAAATATTCATCTTAGAAAATTGCTCGAATAAAAGGTTGTGTAAAAGGTTGTGTTACTATGCATTTTCTGAAGAATATGAAGTCTGAAATTCAATGTTAATTTTACTTCTGACGGAACAAAAACTATTTTCAGCAGAGGCCCGGGGAGAAATACTGCAGACACGTCTTTGTAAAATGGCAGGACACAAGAGCAATTCCACACAAACACAGGGATGAGATGCAGACTCCACACAGAAGGAACCCCAGCCAAGGATCAAACCGGAAAACCTATAGCTGAGAGGCAACAACGCTACCGCTACACCATCAAATATGCAAGGAGTTAAACATTCAGAAACCTGAAGTCTGAAATTCAAATGCCTGTCAATTTTATTTAACATTTGTTAATCAGGACAATATGACTTGGAACAAAAAAAAAATTTCAGCAGAGGCCCAGGAAGAAATAATGCAGACATGTCTTTGTAACATGGGAGGACACAAAAGCAAACCCACACAAACACATGGAGAAGATGCAGACCCCACACAGAAGGCACTCCAGTCAAGAATCAAACCTGAGAACCTGCAGTTGTGAGACAACAATGCTACCACTGCACCATCAAATATCAAGCATTGCAGTATTTAGAAACCACAGATATTATGAGGAACAGATCAGATCACATACGAGGCAAAAATCTGCAATTTTTTTACAAATGGTGGTGGGTAGGGAATTCAGGTCCTTAACACCTGCATACAAGATACAGGGTTCAAGCCTGGGTATCTCTACCTACCACCATTTGTTCTCTCTAGCCACCAGTATATAGTAACTGGGGCATTGCACACACACAGTCATCCATACCCCATTAGAGAGATACACACCTATCACTACCTGGTGAAGATGAGTATAAAGGATTGGTAGCTTAAGGCAGGAACAAAATCAAAAGTTCCCTGCCAGGGTGAACACAGTACAACTGGGTATGTAATGAGTTGGCTCCTGTTCCTTTAGAGAGTGAATGATCACCCATGAAACACTGGAAGTGGAAATATGTCATCAAGATGTGCTTTGCATAATGAGTAGGTCGGGACCTTATTACTAATTAGATGTTGTATGTGATATTACAGGGAGGGCAGATCACCTTGGTATGTGTTATTTCATGTGCTGTTATGGTGAATAAATAATTGGCAGGGCATAGGACCCTGTTAAAAGTCATGGTAGTATATGAATGGCAGGACCAAGGTCTCTGTTGTCTGTCTTGTACTTTGCCTTTCTGCAGTTTGCTTTCACTCCTCTGTGTTTCTGGTCATACTCTAGAAACAAAGAAGTGCTAATATGATTCTTGTTGGACAGTGTGTTTCATTTAGTGTTCTTTCATGCTTTTGGAAAAGCAGTATGGATTTTAGCATAGCTTGTAAAACAGTAAAGTAATTACTGCCAGTCTTCTTCTACATCAACTAAGGAAGATCTTCCACAGTGTATAAACCAGGCTGTTTTGTTGTGTTCTTGTCAAAACTACCTGCAGCCTTCGAGACTGAACTATGTTATACTTGCTTATGGCTTTTTGTAGCATATATGATTTTTTTAAGTATGCCATCTGTGTTTTAATTCACTTTGTTTAGCAGTTCTGCAGAATTCACAGTCAAGCTTCACTATAGTTCTGTGAGTTAATCAGAGGTACCATAGAAACTAGAAGTGCAGTAAAGGAGTGAGGGAGAGCCCCATGCAGGTGGCTTGAAACTAACAGCTTAGCTTAATGCAGAAAAGGCAGCAGGCAAAGGAAGAATGTATATGCAACATACGAAAGAACATTAACATGCAGTGTGGATGTGTGTTCATGTATCTCACACACACACACACACACACACGCACACACACACACACACACACACACACACACACACACACACACACACACACACACACACCAGCCAAAGATCAGTGACCACCTTCACACACACTCCAAAGAGAGCCAAAGATCAGCGACCACCTTCACACACACTCCAAAGCGAGCCAAAGATCAGCAACCACCTTCACACACACTCCAAAGTGAGCCAAAGATCAGCGACCACCTTCACACACACTCCAAAGTGAGCCAAAGATCAGCGACCACCTTCACACACACTCCTATCAGCTCCTTCAGGTACTCACATGATCGGCCCAACAGTGAAGCGACCAGCTCCCGGTACTCATCAGCCCAACAGCGAAGCGACTGGTGATCAGGTACTCAGCGACTCGGTACTCTCCTTCAGGAAGCTTTCAGCGATCAGGTACTCACCAGCCCCATCAGCGACCCGGTACTCTCCTTCAGGAAGCTTTCAGCGACCCAGTACTCACAAAGCAATCCACACACCCTTTGCAAGTAAACGATCAGCACATGAAGCCTGTGCACTGTCTCGCAAGTCCTGCAAGAGCAGCTCAGTCCTCTCATTGGCTCTGACTGCGGCTGAAGCAGTCCGGAGCTCCTCTGTGTGGTGCGGTCATCACCGCACAGAATCTTGGTATCTCACAGCAATAATTGCTGGGTACCTGTTTGTCCCTATCCGGACTGCTGGTAAGGCAGTCAGGAGGGTCTTGTGAATTTTGTGTTTAACAGATTTTTTTTTTGTTTTTTTTAGGTGGGAGGGCTGCAGTCCGGCAGTCCGATAAGATGAGCTGCCCCTGACTACAGGTATGAAACTGTAGTGAAAAGCAGAGAGTGGTGCAAAAATGTCCACCCAAAAACATGTGCACCACAGTCGCAGTAAGATACCGGTACCCAAAATGAACTCTAGAGAAGAACAACTGTCTGAACAAACATATCCTGACTGCCAGTCACACACTACACTGACATATACTAGACCAATTCTCAGTGTACTGGAAATCATGAGGTGTTACAGGGCATTGCACTGTCATCCTTACAAGCATACAGACCTGACAGACCACCAGCAGCTCTACCAGCATGCAGAGTCAGATAGGTAAAGGATGTATGGCACTCACATCTGCTACTCTCCCTACCCAGCCGAACAAACATTTAAACACAACACTGCTACATAATCTTGCCAGTCCCTTCAAAATGGCCGACATACATAACTGTCATATGTACAGAGTGACACAGAATTACCAGGGTGTGGAACCCTAATCCTGGCCATCACTGCATACCATGGTCAGAAGTCTGCCAGTTAATTGGCATGATAACTGTTGTACAGTTATTAATTAGTGATATACCATACCTCTGCACCTCATAGTGCAGGACATCTAGACAGTGCATGACGTACTTGTATGGCAGGTGGTTGGAAAGCGGGACATATCACACATAATGGTGTTGTTACAAACTGAAACTGTAGCTGGTGTTACAGTGTTACACGTGTTGTTGTAACATAACATCCCTGAAGGATATGATGTCTGGAACACCAATGGATGTCAACAGTTACTGACTAAAATCCTTACATTATCCTACCAACCCCACAAAAACAGATGTTGTTTGAGGAACAGACCAAGCATAACAGTCAAACATCTGGCCAGTCTGTGGACAACATGCCAGTTGAGAGGTATGTCAGAGGCATATCACTGTCAGATGTCAAGTCACCCAGTAAATGCATGTCTAGATGAACCCTGTCAGTCTAGCAACCCTCCATGTCTATAACAGCACTAATGACATACAATCTGTACCAAATTCTGGAGGTTTGTCCCCCATGTTGTTGGGTTGTCTCCACATGTCCTGTCCTGTGAGGTATTTCCACCGACTGTCTGTGAAGCTGTAGCTCCCAAACCTCCGTAATGTCCCTCACACAGGCAAGGAAAATGGGCAAGACCCACATAAAGGGTGTCCCATATGTTGGAACTAGCAGCAGTGTCCAGGCCCACACCACAATACTATGTGGGCACCTACATAGCTTTATGGCCTCAGCAATACCCAACAGGACAACATCAAGCCCCTCAAGGTAGGCTGAACACCTGTGTTGGACAGCAGCAATACACAACTACCATCATAGGTGGAAATAATCGCAGGATGGGCCAGGAAGGAACAGGTGCCTATCTGAAAGCCATGCCACCTTGTTCTCCACAAGCAAATAAGGTCACAGGTGATGTACCGTAAGGCTGTCTATGAGTGCAAAATGGAGACATCCATCAAGGCCAATCACTAGGCCTTCCAGTTGCATGTCTGCAATTTCAGAGGCAACACACATATCTGCTCTGTAGTGGTGGTCAATAACACCACATACACATATGCCATGGATATAGACAACCGGCTGCAGACAGGTGAAGTGTAAACATCACCTCCCTATCCCCTCACAGGAACACATATGCATGTACAGCACCTTCCCCCTCACCTCATGATCAGGAAGCAGATCTGTAATGCCCTCTCAAAGGCAACACATAGAGGTCTCCATAGGCCTGATACCATTCCTGGCTGCATCCAAGATGAACGCAGGCATGGAATCTCATACCCATTCTGCAGTGTAGTCAACCACAGCCTGAACACTGGTGTCATCCCATCTGCACAGAGGACAGACAGACAGGTGATGGAAAACAAGTTATGCATTGGCATTAATGTTCAGAAGAATACAAGTCTGAAACTGAAATTCATGCCATCAGGTCATGACAGCAGTTCTCAATGACATGGCCAAAAACCTCAATACTCTCCCTTTAATATAGTAATATAATATTAATATCCAATAGGCAAGAAATAAAAATATACAGCTCAAATCCACAAACCAAGATAGTGTAATGGTCAGAGTTCCAGCTTTGCACACAGCCATACACGGTTCAAGTAATGCAACAGGCAATCCAAATTTACATGGGAAAGCAGTGTTAAAAAGTGCTATGTTCATATTAAAATATGTGGTAAGTTATTTTTGTCACCCAGGGCAGTGTAGCTGATGTAACATGGATGTGCGAGTGCATATAACATGTGAAAACACCCATGTATACACATGTCCCATACAGTATAGTTACACCCCTTGCTACTGTAATGAAAGCACATACAGTCATGTCATGTAATGAAAATCATATACACTTACTAAATAAAGTCATTAGTGTGGTATATTATGAAAATGAACTGTGAGTAATGGTTATCAATGCTCAGCAGGTTTAACAACACATTGCTGTTGTCCTTACCCTTCCCTCTGGGGTTTGAATGTCCAAATTCACCTCCCAATTCTGTACAAATGCACAGCTGTTGCTGTATAAGGAATGGACAGATATGGACCTTCCTTACACCCCCCCTGCACATCCTTAGCTATCTGTCATATTGTTCCTCCCCTGTGTGTGCCCCTTTTCCACCACTTTCCTATCACCCCCTTTTTTTTCTTTTAAGGAATTAGTGTGGGTGTAAGCGTGAGTAAGAGAAAAAAAATTACCACCCCTGCCAGGTCTTGAAACCAGGGTCCTGTAAACCATAGTCAGAGCAATGTACCACAACAACATTTGAGTTGTAGGGATCACTGATGCTTTTTCCAACATATGCTCATTCAACAGTAGGGAAAAGATTCCGTAGAATCAGTCAGGCTTTGTATTTATACACATATACATATATGTATACATATATGTGTATGGAGATGAATATATATATATATATATATATATATATATATATATATATATATATATATATGGACAAATATATGCATAATATAAATAGTGATATACATATATATATATATATATACATATATATAAATCCATCCTCAAACTTCACAGTGATAATCATCTTGAGCCAAGGTTTACACTGCCTGGTGGCTTGGCCTGCTGCATTAATTCATTTGCACCACTCACACCCACACTCACTCTCACCTACAGCCAATTTAGAATATCCAATCCATCTACTGCATGTTTTTGGAATGTGGGAAGAAACCAGAACACACAGAGAAAATCCATGTAACCATGGGGAGGACATGCAGACTCCACACAGAAGGCTCCCTAGCCGAGAATCAAACCAGGGAACCTCTTGCTATGAAGCAACAATGCTAACCGCTGCACCACCTTGGAAATGTATATAAAGAGAAACTATACAAATCAGAAATATATATATATATATATATATATATATATATATATATATATATATATATATATATATATATATATATATATATATATATAGAGAGAGAGAGAGAGAGATATATATATTACATATATATGTATATTTCGCTCTCTCTCTCTTATAAATATATATATATATATATATATATATATATATATATGTATATATATATATATATATATTATTGTTGTGTCTTTCGGCTTTTCCCGGTTAGGGGTCACCACAGTGGAACTACGGTCCTCTAATGATTGGTAGTAGATTTTTACATGCCGAGTTGCCAGCCCTGATGCACAACCTTCAACAAAGGTACACCCATTCATGCATGTCTCCACACAGAAGATGCTCTAGCTGAGAATGGAACAGGACATCTTACTGTGAGTCGACAACGCCTACCAAGAGCACCACCACCGCGTATATATATATATATATATATATATATATATATATATATATATATATATCTATATATACTCATAACATGTATTGGAGTCATGCCTCAGAACCATACCTACCAACCACTTACTGTAAGATATCTGGCCCAAAGCTGTCCAGATTGAGACAAATGGGACCAAACTAGTGACATAAGTCAAATATCGCTCTTATAAATGTAGAATGTTGCCAGAGTGGCAGGGTTTGTTTCAGCATACATGTTCAGAAGGATGTGAGTTCTGAAACTGAAATGTATGTCCTCATTTACTGTCAAAAATCCTCAGATCCTCTCAGTGATTTATCAGGGATATGAAAAAACATGCATCTGTGGAACAGACCAGAAGTATGAGCAATAAACCTGGACATACTGCAACAATCCAGACAGTCCTAAGGTAAGCTCAGAACCCCTTAGTGCAATGAATTTGGGCCAAGCCTGACAAAGTGGGGGGGAGAAAGCCATGGAAATAGGGACATATCTTAAATACTGGAGTAGATAAGCTGATACAGCTGCTGCAGTAACACCTTCATGTCTGTCCTAACATATATTGACTGAAATAGCACAAGTCCAACACTCAATTACTTCCCACTAGTCAGTTACTGAAGTCCTCCCATCAGCACACTGATGTGTCAGAAATACACAACACTTATAGGGGCCAGGCAACACTATGTCCTACAAATATCTGGACATAATATCACATTACAGAAACTACACTCAGCTGCTAACCATGTCACCAAGCACTGTCCAAACTACAGTCAGACTGACACAACACTAACCCAAATCTGCTAGGGGGAATTACACATTAATTGGGAAATATATCAGGCACTGCAGGGATGTCACAGTACTGAAAAATAGACACCAGTGTGAAAGTGCATACCCACAACCAATTCAGCCACAGTCACAGTGACATACTAATAAGCCAAAGGAACAGTACAGTATAAAGACTGTGTGAACAAAAACATTTCAACATGTTTGCCACTCACTCACTCCCCCTACATATGCTGGCCTATTCACAGTGTAGTATGATGCCTGACCATGGTACAGGACATGTCTCATTCTGCTCCTGCAAACATATACAGGCGATAGACCACCAGAAACAGGAGCAGCATGCACAGGCAGATAGAACAGGAGCCATAACACATTCATCCATGGCCCTCCCTCCACAGGCCAAATAACATTGACACAACACACTGCTACACAATCTGGACAGTCTGTTAACAATTGCCAGAAATACACAGACCTCTCAACTGTACAGAGTTCCACAGAATGTCCAAGCTTTCCCCTCATATATAAGGCCTCTTCCACATTACATGTCTGGCAGACTGATGCATCACTGGGATAATGTTATGAATATAGGTATTAAATAATTATATATCATACCTATCAACCTCTCACTGCATGACATCTGGACAAAGTCTGACATAATTGTCGGACAGAGGCCCAAAAACAGTGGCATATTTGAAATATTGCTGCTATAAGCTGAGAATGTTGCTGTTGTAACAAGGTTAGTTGTAACATATCTTTTCTGAGGGATATGAGGTCAGAAACACAAATGGATGTTAGAAGTTACTGACTGCAATCTCCAGAGTATGCTACTGATTTTCCAAAGACAAAAAAATGTCTGATGAACACACCAAACATAGGACTCCAAATTCTGGCCATTCTGTGGATAGCCCTACAAATGAGAGTTATGTCAACCACATAACACTGTCAGAGTTAAAAATCACCCAGGAACCCTATGTACTCATAAGACTAGCATTAATCCATATGTATAACAGCAATACTTACATTCTGTCCTTATGTCTGGAACATCCTCCCCCAGTCATTGGCCTGTCTCCACAGATTTGGTTGTAAGAGGTATTGCCAAATACTCTCTGTGATGCTGTTGTTCACACACCACGATGAAGTCCTTCTCACTGGCAAGGAAAAGGGCCAATGCTCCCATGACGTACTTAATGATAGGAGTGTGTTGCCATGCCATTGGCTATATGCATAACAACACAGCTGTCCTGCATGCAATTATTAAGTGGGGGCACCAATTGGAGCACAGGCCATGAGCTGCTCATGAGCATTACCTGCAAAAGGAAAGCTGCTGCCTATGCAGAACAGATCTACACCCTACATCCTTGAGAGAGAGAGAGAGAGAGAGAGAGAGAAGCAGTGAAAAGAAAAAGAAAAAACAAACAGGACATAACCACCTACATTTGAATAAAACAAACAGGTATGTCAAACAAGTAAGCATGTAATGGACTGCAGTAGGGAGTATGTAAGAAGGGGAAATAGGAACTCTAACATATATGTCTTAACAAGACTTGCCCTACTGATATATTGCTGATCGGAACCTATGCCCATAGCATATGGGTCTGTCTGCAGTGACATAGATCATAGGTCAGTCCCCTAAGTCACCCCAGGAAAGGATGGCTCACATATGACTACTACTGCAGTGTGTGTTGAACAATACTGACTGTGACAATACTAGGCCAGCTACTGGGATATTGTATGTATCCATATCTTTCCTATGAATACAACTATGATATACTTGGTTGTCTCAGAAATCCGAGAGACCTATAAATGGCCTTTGCATAGTAAGGTACTGTTGCACATGTGTGTGTTGAACTGCACATGATCTGCTGAGCTTATGCTATTAAACTGTCCAGTGTTATGCACACTGACCATATGTGCGCCTCATATTTGTAGTCCTTTACTCATACAATTGTGTTGCATCTGGCAGATCATTGGCAAATCTGTGAAGACTGACATTACAACATCTCCTTCTTTTTCTTCTGACTGTTCCCATTAGGGGTCACCAAAGTGGATCATCTGTTGCCATTTCTGGCTGTCATCTGCATCCTGCTCTGTCATACCAACTACCTGCATGTCCTCTCTCACCACATCCAGGAACCTTATCTAAGGCCTTCCTCTTTTCCTCTCACCTGGCAGCTTCATCCCCATCATCCTTTTCCCAATATACTCAGCATCCCTCTGCAGCCCATGTCCAAACTGATGTAATCTTACCTCTCTGGCTTTGTCTCAAAACCGTTCAACCTGGTCTGACCCTGTCATATACACATTGCTAATCCTGTCCACCCTCATCACAACTAGTGCAAATCCTAACATCTGTAACTCTGTCACATCCAACTCTGACTCCTGCCTTTCTGTCCGTGACACCTTCTCCAAACCATATCACATAGCTGGTCTCACTACCCTGTTGTAGACCTCCCTTTCACTTTTACTGGTACTCGTCTGTCACAAATCAGTACTTCTACACCCTCTCCATCTTGCCTGTACTGTCATCCTCACCTTTCCTCCACAGTCATCATTACTCTGAAATGTTGATCCCAATCATTTATAGTCATCCACATTTGCCAGCTCTACTCCCTGCATCCTGAACATTCCACTACTCACACTCTCATTCACACACGGATATTCTGTCATAGTCCTGCTGACCTTCATTCCTCACCTCTCTAGAGCATATCTCTACCTCTACAGGGTCTCCTACATCTGTACCCTACTCTCAGTAGACACAATGTCATCTGCAAACATTATAGTCAATGGGGACTCCTGTATGATCTTGTCTGTCAACCTGTCTATCACCATTGCAAATAAGAAAGGGCTCACAGCTGATCCCTGATGTTATCCCATCTCCACGTTAAATGCATTTGTCACTCTCACCGCAGACCTCACTGCTGTCCCACCACCCTTGTACATATCCTTTACCAATTTTACATATGTCTCTGCCACTCATGACTTCCTCATGGACACTCTTCTACACCCTCTCCATCTTGCCTGTATTGTCATCCTCACCTTTCCTCCACAGTTATCACCCTTTTTACAGGTTATTAAACCTTCCCATAAAGCTAAATCAAAGCTACACAAACTCTATCATTTACTACACTCTCTCCTCTCTCTAAAAAAACTACTCTGCTCTGGTGATGTCCATCCCAACCCTGACCTCTCTTCATCTCACCCCTCCCTCACTCTTTCCTAAACCACGTCCACAACTACCTCTACACTGCCCCCATCTTACACCTCTTACAATCATCAATCTCAGCCACAACAATCATTTCTAGCCAAAGACTTAACCATTAACTCTCTGAATATTCAAAGCCTACAAATAAGGTTACTGAGCTGCACTCATGGATTGCTCTCAATACCCTTAACATTCTTTCCCTATCGGAAACCTGGCTTAAGCCGCATATCTCAGACAGTGAAATACTCCCACCTGGTTATAACAGCTTCATATCTGATAGACCTGTAAAAAAAGGGGGTGGCGTAGCCATCCTCTACTCTAACAACCTTAACATCCCACCATACCCCTCCTCTATTCCTGACTTCCTCCCAGCTGAACTCATCATCCTCAACTGCCATCTGAATCCACACAAAAAACTTCCTATAGCTTCCATCTATCTTCCTCCTGGCAACAACCTGCCCATTCTAGAAAACATCCTATCCTGGTTCTCCCACAATATACCATATGAGACACTTATCCTTGGTGATGTCTACATAGACTGATCCAAACTCTCAACTTACTCTTCCCAACTCAGCATCCACCTTCATGGGTTCCCCCAACTTATATCATCACCCACTCGCTTCCATAAAATTTCAACTTCCAGCTCCATAATTGACTGGATCCTAACCAATACCCCCCACCACTACCACAATCCCACCACCTTACCTGATTCCCTTAGTGACCATCACCCTACCTCCATCCTTAGACACTACTACCATACTCCCAAACCCAACCTTATCAAGGACTGTAGAAAACTATCTACTTTAATTTCTTCCCACTTCAGCTCTATTCTCCACAACACAGATTGGTCCATCCTTAAACAGCTCCCCCTAAATGATGCTGTCAGCACTTTCAATAGCATCTTCTTGAGTACTCTAGACTCCCTAGCTCCATCTAGAAGGATCAGAGTAAAATCAAATCATGCTCCCTGGCTCTCCAAAGAGACTAAGTCCCTTATGAAACAAAGAGACAGCACTTGGAAAGCCTGGATTAAAACTAAACAACCCCCTCATCTTCTCAAATATAGACAACTGAGGAACCATGCAAGAAAACGTACCACTAATGACAAAAAGCCATACTACAGTTCTGCCCAGCTTAACAAGAAATCCAATCCTCGGAAATTTTGGTCAACTCTCAACAACATTCTCTATCCCAGAGGTCCCTCCAATCCCTCCCCATACCCAAACTCATCCCTTCTAGAAACTGCCACTCTCTTAAACAAACACTTTATCTCTTCCATCCAAAATCTCATAACCACCAGTCCTAACTCTACTTCTATACCTGCCCCTCCTAGTCTAACTAACTCAACTATGTTTTCCTTTCAGCCTGTTCCCACTACTCATATCAAATCTCTACTGCTCAAACTAAAACCATGCTCTCCTTCCACTGACAAATTACCTCCTACATTCCTCAAACTTGCTGCTGACTCTATTGTCTAGCCTATATCTATACTAATAAACAGATCCATTCTCAGCTGTCCCCACCCTCTGGAAATCTTTCTTCACTATCCCTCTTCATAAAGGTAGAAACTCCACTGAACCTTCAAACTATCGACCCATTGCCATTCTGTCCCCCTTCTCTAAGATACTAGAAAAATGTATAAACACTCAGTCTCCCATGCCTGGAACAGGCTTCCCCTTGACTTACGTTCAATTTCACACACCTTCCACTCTAAAAACAAACTAAAAACATATTTTTTTCAATTCCAGGACCTGCCCTTGCAATGACCTCACTTAGTATCCCCCACACTTGCCCTTATTAAGGACCCTACTTAGTCCCCCAACACACCTCTCATAAGGTATTTGCATAATTCCACACAAACAGCAGAAATATATATACTTTGTTTTACTCTCAATCTGTTGCATAATCTCACTGTAAAATTATATGTTTCTTAGTGTCATATTTTTTCCTTCTCCATACTTGGAACTTTAACTTGTAAGTATTTATTCAACAAATGTAAAACTTTTGCTCTGTCTAATTGCTTCTCACCTCAATATTTTGTGTAACATTATACTTTGTAATACAAATGTATTGTTGGAGCTTTTCTCCTCAGGTTTCCACTGAAAATGGGCCACAGACCCAGTTGGACTAACCCAGTTAACAAATGTCAATAAATAAATAAAATAAATAAATAATACAATACCACAACTTCCCTCTAGGCACCCTGTCATATGCTTTTGCTACATCCAGAAAGACACAAATCAACTCCTGACCTTCTCTGTACTAATCCATCAACACTCTCAGAGCAAACATCACATCTGTAGTGCTCTTACCTGGCATGACAACATACTGCTGAGCACTGCTCATCACCACACTGCTTAACCAAGCGTCCACTATTCTTTCCCATGACTTCAAGCTGTGACTGATTAATGTTATTCCTCTGTGGTTACTACAGCTCTGTACATCAACCTTATTCTTAAAATGGTACTCAAACACTTTCTCTCCACTCCACATGCAACCTCTCACTTTCCAAGATATCATTAAACAATCTGGTGAAAAACACCACTGCCATTTTCCATAAACACCTCCATGATACCACAGGTACGTCATTTGGACCAACAGGCATTCCAGTATTCATCCTCTTCATAGTGATCCTTACTTCCTCCTTGGAAAGTCGTTGCACTTCCTGATTCACCATACCCACATCATCCAACCATCTCTCTATCATTCTCTGCATTCATCAGCCTCTCAAAGTACTCTGTCCATCTGTTCAACACACTCTCCTTGCTTGTGAGTATATTCCCCTCATTATCCTTTATCACCCTTATCTGCTGCATATCTTTCCTGGCTTAGTCCCTCTGTCTAGCCACAAGTCCTTTCATCCATCCTTAGTGTCCAGCCTGCCATACAAGTTGTCATATGCCTCATCCTTAGCCTTTGCCACCTCTCTCTTTGCCATGCACCTCAACTCCTAATACTCCTGTCTATTTTCATCTCCAACAGTCCCAGTCCTTCATCCCCAACCTCTTTCTCAGTATACTGTCCTGTACTTCCTCAGTCCACCACCAGGTGTCCTTGTACTCTTTCCTCAATTCACATGTCACACCAAACACCTTTCTAGCTGTCTCCCTTACTATCTCTGCTGTACTTACCAGATATTTGGTAAATCGTCACTGCCACCCAGTGTCTGTCAACTCTTCCCTGAACTCCACCTCACAGTCACCCTTTTTCAGTTCCCACCATTTGATCCTTGGTGCTGCCCTCACACTCCTCTTCTTCTTGATTATCAACGTCATCTTACAGACCAACAGTCTCTGCTGCCTAACTACTTTGTCCCCTGTCACCACTTTACAGTCTCTAATCTCCTTCAAACTTGCCCTCCCACATTGGACAGATTTCACCTGTATGCATCTCCCTCCACTCTTGTGTGTCAAACTATGCTCCTCCCTCTTGTTATAGTATGTATTCACCACAGCCATGTCCATCCTTTTTGCAAAATCCACTATCATCTCACTGTCTGCATTCCTTTGCTTAACACCATACATATGCATTTCTTACTCATCCCCTCTGTTCCCTTCATCAACATGGCCATTGAAATCTGCTGCAATCACCACTTTCTCACCCTTGCATACAGTCATCACCATGTCATCCAACTGACTTCACATTTCTCTTTCTCATCCACTGCTCAAGCAACTTGTGTAACATATTAACTGACAGCATTCATCATTACACCATCCATTTCCAGATTCATAAACATCACTGTACCAGACACTCATGTCATCCTTCAAAAACACCCTTGGAATACTGTTCCGTCAGAATAACCCCTACCCCCTTTCCCCTACCATCCACACCCTGATAGCACAATTGTGATGTGGCTGTGATACACCTAGCTGTACTTGCCTTCCATCTGGTCTCTGGCACACATAATATATCCACCTTCATCTAACCATCATATCAGCTAACTCTGTCCCTATACCAGTCATACTGCCAATATTAAAAGTTCTCACCCTCACTACCACGCTGGTAGAATTTTTCCTCTCTTCCTGCCATATGAGCTTTGGACATCCTCCAGGATATGTCTGTCTATGCAAAGGCTACTTTGTTATTGAATGACTCAAGTGTGTTACATCAAGATTAAGACAGTGTTACTAAATTTGTCCCATTGCCCCCCATGTATGGGTGATGTCCTACAGATGTCCTGCTCTAGCGGGTTGAGAGGGGAGACTGGGCAGCAAGAGTGTGAATACAGTGTGCCATACTGACATAGAACAGAAATGTATATCAGATATTACCTGTGCACATGTCAGTATGAGTAGCTGTATCAGGCTGCCTCATAACAGACATGGGATGCAAAATGTCAGTTAAATAAGCTGTACATGTTGTACATGTGCATAATCTTAGTTACTCTGCATCCAACAGAGTGACATTTCTACAGCTACTGGTTGCATTGCCCTAACACAGCCATGGGCACAACAATAAGCATGATTATCTGTTTGAAAATGGAGAGGTGTCCAGCTGTGTTATGTCTGTGGGTCCATGCCTACTACAAACAGCTATATAAACACCAACATAACTGTATGGACTCAGAAATACCTTACTTGTAAAACCTGCCAGCACCAAGGTACAGTAATCCCCTTTGCTGGACAGCAGCAATACACAAACCACAGATGTGGTCCCAATATTGGCCGTGCAGGGCAAATTAGGAGCTGGCACCAACTTGGCATAAGGTCAGCCTTTGTCTGATCAAGCATACAAGGTCACAGGTGAAGTACTGCAAGGCTAACTATGAGGACAAATTGGACACATCCACCAAGGACAATCACAAGGCCATCTTCACATATGTCTGCTATCTCAGATGCAACAAACCAACCCACCCTGTAATGGTGGTCAATCAGACCACATACACACACAACATAGCTATAGCCAACCTTCTGCAGATAGGTTTAGGGCAAACATCACCCCCTGACTCAGCATCACTATAGGTGGATATGCACAGCACCCACACCCCTCTCCTCATCACCAGTGAGCAGGTACATATTCCCTACAGAAAGGCAACAAATGTAAATATCCATGGGACATGATAGCATCCCTGTCCGCATCCTACATGAACTCAGGCATGTGCTCCCAGCTTCATTACACATTGTAGTCACACCAAGCCTTGGCACCATCAACACCCCATCCACATTGAAGATGGCCAATGTCATCCCTCTACACAGACATGAATGAGTAGTAGAGGATAATGAAATTAACTAGCCCTCATTGTGGGGAATATGACATATCAGGACCAGCAGTGTTATGCAAGCAGATACGGTGCTAATATATTACAGGGGTATGTTGTGGTTGTGGGTGGTGACTACAGGTATTAAATGTAGCTCTGCAGGTTCTGTACATACTATTGCCAAATATCTGAGGTCCTATGATGTGTTTCCCTTTTTATGTCTTCCAGGTGCAATGATGCATCAGGAAAGGTATACATCCTCAGCAGCTGAGACAAATATAATCATAGAAGCCATACTACATAACCATGCCATAATGTTTGGCTGGAGCCAGCAACATCTGCGGGAGAGGACCAGCCTGTGGGATGACCTAGTCCACAGGGTGAATGATGTCAGCCTGCATGCACGTACATATGAGCAGGTCCGGCATCATGCAAATGACCTCATATGTCATGCAAATGGCCTCATATGTCATGCCCAGCAAAGGGCAGCTGCAGTGGCCAGGGAATGCACAGCCACAGGTAGGGGCCCAGCCATGCAGCCCCCAGTGACAACCACCGAGGAGCTCCTCTGCAACCTTGGAGCACCCATCCCAGTACAACATCAGGGTAGAACCACCCACATTCTGAAGGTGGGTGGCACCCAGACAATGGACGAGGAGTGGGCAGGTAAGGCCCCAGTGATGATTTCTAGACTAATGTGGCAGACATACTTGTATTTGTAGAGTATCTACGTGCATGTGTCAGGTCAGATTGCAGTTGTGGATGGGGTTTTCTAATGCAGAGAAGTGCACATCTATGGTGAAGGACAGCAGATTTTGTAGTATTGGAGTTGTAGTGTAAATGTGCAGACATGTTGCATTCATCCTATACCAATGCCACATATGAGTCTGCTGACAATACTTCTCTCCCACAACTACCTAGCTCCATCCGGTCTGCATGTGGGATGGCAGCCTGAGACTGGTGAGTATGGAATTTTTCTGTTGTGGTTTGCCAATACTTCAGGCATGTGAAGGCCATGCAATGTACCATGCACAAAACCATCACTCATAGCCACATTGCTTTATGTGCATGTTCACTTGTGGTGGGGTAAACTGCATTGCATCATGGTGGTCACCACAGGAGCCTATCCGAAGAGAATGTTACATACCTCACAACCTGTCAGTGCAACACTTCTGGACAGAGACCAACAAAATGGGGGGGGGGGGGTCGGCCTAAGGGAGGGACATGTGTGAAACACTCTCATACAGTGGATATAAACAGTGTACACACACCTGTGAAGATGGCAGGTGTCTGATATATATATACAGACTGAGATCACAATATGTCAGCCTACACCTTTTACAACATGTAATGTGACGTATGACATGAACAATTTCAGTTGTAAAACCAATCAGTCTATTGGGCACCAAATATGTAGCATATAAACCTTACAGTAAGCTGGATGCATATGTATGCACACCCTTCAAATAATATGTTAATGCAGCAGCTTGTGATTTACTGACAGCATTCAGTCTGCTTGGGTACACACCTGCCATCAAGCAAAGGCACTCTGAGTAGCACCAGATAACAGTCTGTTTTCCAAGTAGGATAATCATGACATTTGCTCAATTGCCTGCAACAGCAACAGCCATGGCTTGCAGACATCTTACAAAGCAGCAAAGGGATCTCATATTTGAAAGGTATCAGCCAAGAGTAGGGTACAACAACATTACCACAGCATTGCATACACCATGGAGCACAGTGGAGACAGTTGTCAAAATGTGGATTGAGTATGGGACAACAGTGCTTTTGAATATAACCTGACATCCCTCCAAAAATGATTGCAAGACATGTCAAAAGTTGGTCAGGGAGCCTGCCAGGAGTCATACAGCAACTCTGAGGGAGTTGCAGGAATCTCTTGCAAGGACTGGTGTTGTGTACTACATGTGAGAACACTCTCCTCTATTCTGCATACGTCTGGCCTGTGGGGTATGGTCAGAAGTTGGAAGCATCTCCCCACACCAACAAACATCCAGGGATGGATACAATTTGTATAACATAGGTTCATAGGTTCATAGGTTTATACTAGGCTATCTGCCCTAAGGCATTTATAAGCCTAGCCCAAAGTTTTATGGCTTACGCCACCCCTTATATAAAAAAATACTGTGCCCATTAGTTTGTTGTGCCTCTGTCCAGCAGTGACACAGAGATGATTCCGATCTCCCATCCACAGGTCAAGATTTCTCTTGAACAGAGCCAGCAAGGTGCTCTGCCTCACATGGACCGATTTTATTCCACAGCATAGGAGTCTCTGAGTGATAAATCTATCCCTCCAGCACATCCTATTTATATCCATGCTAAGGTTTAAGTCGCTTGCTCTAGTGGTTTGGTGGATTTGGATTTTTGAGGTGGAGCATGTCCATTAATTCGGGTTGGACATGGCTTGTATGTCAGGCACATGTCACCTCTGAGCAGAAGGTATGCGACTGAATAGAGCTGGAGTTTCTTCAATCTGGCAGCATATGACAGATTTTGGAGTCCCTTATCCTTTGGTGAGGAACTTTTGGGGTCTCTCCAATTGCTGCAGATGTCGGGTGAGATACATCCCAATGGGGCATTGTACTCGATCATTGGTCTGATAAGTGAAGAGTACAGGGAACAATGACCTCACTAGATCTGGATGTGAATCCTTCATGATCAGGTGGGCAATGTAGAAGGTCTTTCTAACCACTTTAGCAACGTGAGTGTCAAAAGAAAGGCCACTGTCAACCTGGGTCCCCAGGTCCCTGATAACCTCTTCTGTGCTTAGTGGATTGCCACCTATATGGTAGCTTGGGGTTACCTTGTTTTTCCCGAAGGGTATGACTATACATTTTGGCTTAACTTCAGGCCATGGCTCTGGCACCAGCTATCTGTTTCATGAGTCCTTCTGAAGGATATCCGCGTCTCGATGCATTTCCACACTATGGCTTCCAGTTTGCAGTCGCCTGCAAACTTTGTCAGCCAAAGTCCTCCCATGTTGGCCTGTACTTGAGAAGTAGATGCCGAAAATAGGGGCCAAGGACCGAGCCCTGTGGGACACCACTTGTGACCGGCTGAGTCTGACATAGCGCCAGCAACTCTAACCCTGTGGGTTCTGTCCTTCAGTTTGCCACCCATCTTGTGACATATGGGTTTACATTTAAGCTGGTAAGTTTTTCTACAATACCTACAATACCCAGGGTATTATGTCAAAAGCCTTTGCAAGGTCAAGGTAGGCTGTATGGACTGCCTTTCCTCATCAATGGCCGTGGTGACTGTTTCAAGAAATCGACCAAGTTCAAAAGGCATGATCTGCCCTTGACGGCCAAACTGGGTCGGGTCCAATGTCTGCAAGTCCCCTATATCATTGTTTATGAGCTCCATTATGATCCTCCATAGCTTTGCAGACTAGACTTGTTAAGCTTGGGGCAATAATTACCAGGGTCCATAGAGGCACCGCCTTTTAGGAGGGACCCACAGTTGCCGTACACCACTCCTTGGGCACATATCCTGTGGTAAGGCTGAGATTAAACAGCTGCCTTATGTGCGGGTTTAATTCCTCATTTAGCTCATGTAGCACACAGCCGGGGACACCATCCGGTCCCATTGATGCTGTGTTTTTAGAGAGCAGCCACATTTGAGATATCTGGGAGGCTACACTCCACAGCACATCAAGTCTTCCAAAATCATGTGTGAAATGTGTTATGGTGTAATAAGACTGCATTGACCTCACAGACACAATACAAAAAGGTATGTATAGTGCACAAGCAACACACCTCTTAACCTGAACACCAGCATCCCCATGGTGAATCATGCTGGTGGCAATGGCCTGCTGTGGGGATGCTGCTCCAATGCCAGAACTGGGCCTGTAGTCATGGTGATTTGAATTTTGAGCAGTTCCAAATAACACCCACGTCTGGCCAAAACCCATCAGGTGTCTGCAAGAATGCTGAGGATGGGGAGGGGTGTCAGCCTTTATCATGACAAAGACCCAAAGCATACACCCAAAGCTACCTAAGAATGGCTCCACCTGAACACGCTGATGGTCATGGATTGGCCCAGCCAGAGCCTGGACCTGCACCAGATTAACATACCCAGTGTGATCTGATGACAGCTGTGCACATGAGCCACCCTTGCAATCTGACAGAGTTGGGTGACCTTTGCATGGAAGAGTGGCCAATTAATGCCAAGTCAAGATGTGCCAAGCTGATAGACACCTTCACAAGAAGAGTGAATGCTGTAAGTCATTTGCAAGGTGCTTCAACAAAGTATCATTTTAAAGGTGTGCAGACTTAGACAAACACCATATTGTAGATATTGCAGTCATTATATTTTACACATAACAAATTTGTTTGTTTATTGATTGGATTATACAGGTCATATGTCACATGAAAGGTGGGTAACATACTTGAATGCATTATTGCGGTGTCATCTCATATGTTACAAGAACATGGCATGTTAACAGGGTTGTGTACACTTATCATATCCACTGTGAGCTTAGAAGGTTTGATTTGTGTGACCATACATTTACTCCTGGTTTGGAGGTCTGACAGTCAAATGTATGTCATTAATCAGTGATGTCACTCCTCAGATCATCCCGGTTATGTATCATAGAAACACAGAGGTTGTCAGAAACAGAGCAAACATATGAGCCAGACCTCTACTCATTCTCTGAGGATCTGTACAGTTGTGAAGTATGTTCTGTAGTACTTGCCACTGTGCTATACAGGTGAACAGCAATGATGTGTACATGGGTGCAGTCTATGCTGGGGAAGAGCCATCACCTACTAACACTAATCACATATCCCAGAGCTGCATATTGTTACTTACATGTAGTAAAACTAGCTGCAATGCATGATGTTGAGGGCTGTGTGTTATGCATGTCAACATTTGGGTAATGTGTGGTCTATGTAACAGATTTGTGCCACCTTGCCTGTAAGTGCATGTGTGTGTGTGTGTGTGTGTGTGTGTGTGTGTGTGTGTGTGTGTGTGTGCATGTGTGTACTAGCCAACCACATAGAGTAGGGATTAATGTACATGTGTTGCCTTTCCCTCTCAGGTGGCGATGGAGTTTAGGTTCCCTCCCACTTGGAAACTGATGTCATTATCTCTGCAGACTCTGACAATGATGATAGGAATAGTGAGGTACAGGTGGGGTTATCAGGGGCTGAATCTGTGCCATTGGTTGGAATCCCACTCTTATCCACATCATCTCCACAAACAGCGACAATGCCCAGACATACCCTGTCACCAGTGGCCACAGATGATGGACAGTTGGTTGATAATGGAATTGAACAGGCTAGTGTGGTGACTATGGCATGTGTGACTGCAGACACTAGCCATAACTAGAGTGCAGGTAAGGTTCCACACAGGCAGATGGACAGGGGTGCTCACAGGATGACTGCTGCTCATCAATCACTGTCGCAAATGCCACAGCAGGAGTCACCAGATGCATGTTTTGGGCTGCCATGGATGCACAGGCACATAGTGAATGCCACACTAGAAAATATTCAGGGTGGTGGATGCAACTCTTCTTGATTTACGTGGCGACATACATGACCTCATTGAGGCCACACATCAAAATGCTAAGATCATGAATAGATGGTGGGGTGAGACCTTGCCAATCCTCAACCATGGCATCTCTGTGCTACAGCGTGTGGTGTGAGATTGGCATTGGCCATGTGGACATAGGTCAGCACCAACAACAGCTGAGAGTCGACGGGGTCATGCACCTTCACACTCCTGTAGTGGCAGTGATTTGCTGTCCACATCACACTGGAACAGGCCATGGAAACATGGTCCTGTCCAGTCCCGTCAGGAATGCAGATCCAGCAGAAAGTAGTCACCATCAGGAAGCTGTACTGCATCTGGCCTTTGGCCTGGTGGTGCCACTGATACCTCTGTCTAGACCATTTCCTGTGTCCATGGCTGGAGTCAGTGAACTGGACACCCTGCCATGTATGGTCCACAGCTGTCCAACTTACCCCTGTGTAGGGCAGCCACATGGCATGACTATGTGCATACATACACACACTCATCTGTATCACAGGCAGGTCAGGTCTGTATCAGAATATCAACATTTCAAAATGTCAAAGCACCTTTAGTCGACACAAAAATGTTGAATGCTGAGATTGTCAAATGGCCAAAACATTGATTTCTTTCCAAGAGAAAGAAATTGGTTGGCCATTCTGTCACATCTGCCCTTTCCCCAACTGTAATGTGGTCTCGTAGTTAGAATATTTTGTTGGGGGGGTGTAGCCATGACAGGCCTCCATGGTGGAGGGTGTGGGGGGAAAGCCCCCCATTTAAATATGTTAGTTTTTATGTCATGTTGTTTGTTGGCCTTCCAATTTCTTTTCCTTGGGAAAAAATTGGTGTTTTGGCCATTTAACAAAGTCAGCATTCAACATTTTCGTGTCAACTAAAGGTGCTTCGGCATTTTGACATTGTCAATATTCTGATATAGACCCCAGGCAGGTCACCGCCAGACACACACAGCACCTCTGCACAGCCCATCTATTGAATACTCCTCCAAACACACACACACACACACACACACACACACACACACACACACACACACACATGATGTCAACAGTATGGACCAGCCTAGGCCACTGGCAAACCCACATCACACCCTGTGCATATGATGATACCTACGCCACATCCCTATCATCCATACTATTGATGCAGGGACATGATAATATGAGTCTGATGCACAACGTGAATATAGTACAGTGTAGCTATGTAATACTATGTAAGGTGTTTTCTGCTTGCATTTGTTATGGGTACACATATGGGTGTATGTACCTTATTAGCCAGGATGCATTATTGCTGTTAGTAACACTGAATGAATGTAGTGTGACATGCTGTATTCTATTTGTGTTCCAGGTGTCTGTGTGTCTGCAGGCTGTGGCCCTGCAGGCATTCCCAAGGTGAGTATGGCAAAGGTGGAATACACCAACCTTGTCATAGGCAAGGTACATCTTTATATGTACATGTACCAGGTGTGTATGAACGCAACAGTTTGTGACACTGTTTTCAGACAGTGTGACCTTGCATACATACCCCTTGTCACAGACAGGTAGCCTTCAGACATGTCAGCTCAGTGTTGTGTAGTATCATAGGCTCATACATACAGAACAGGTTACTGCAGTGCTGTCAGCAGGTCCCTCACAGGAGTAGCCATTACATTAACTGCAAGATATTCACCTGTCAACACCTATTGGCCCTGACCTCTCTTTCCCATACAATCAGCCCTGCTGCAGTTAATGAAGGCATGTATGATACTGTGTATGACAAGTTTCTGGTATGTATTCCTGAGTTCAGAGAGTGGAACAGAGAGACAAAATGGTATATCCTTTGCATACATACAGTAAGAACTGACACAGGGGATGTGCACACAGTAACATAGACACAGTCGGCAATAGACAGATTAGTAAAACTACATGTCCACCTTGCTGTATTGTACTACTACTACTACATACGCATGATATGCCCCACATAGATTATATGCATGGGACATAACACACTACTTCTTACAACACGTAATGTTCTGAATGCCTTCATGGATAGTGAGATAACCCACCAGAAATAGGATGTGGAGTCATGTATTGCTCCTACAAGCCTGAACAAGTGATAGTGTAGCATATGTTCTATCGGCATGATGCTTCAGTCAGGTATGATGCCTGATTCTGGCATGTGTGTCACTACACTCACTGTGACTGATATGGCAACAATATCACATACATGGGCATTGTTAAGGGACACAGACCACATATAGGTTGAAAACATCTGGATATTCCATAGACATCTGTACAGAGGACTGCGATGGCGTGCACAATGGTCTAACCTGCTGCATGTGAGGCAGATGCTGTTACCACACTGTATAAACTAATGCCATTGGGAGGTGGTAAACAGGCATGGATGGTACACAAATCAAAATGGTATCAGTCAAACAGGATATGATCATCACCCAAAGACAGACACACACACACACACACAGTTGCCAGTTGTGAAATTAGAATGCCTACCACTCTTGCCAGTACTGAGAATAGAACTCCTACCTATCTAGTTATTTCTACAATAGTGTTACATAGTTATCAGATGTGCCATGGAGCTTATATGATTTCTTCTAGTGTAAAGGGACTTCTAAGGGGAAGGAAATCAACAGGACTTGTAAATTAGGGTGGGGGAAGTACACAACTCAAAATGGTATAACTCACACAGTATATGATTCGCAAACAAACACACACAAACAGTTACTAGTATTGAGATTAGAACTCCTGCCTATCTGGTTATTTCTACTTTAGTGTTACACAGTTATTAGATTCGCCACATAGCTAATACAATTTTATCTAGTCCAAAGGTACTTCTAAGGGGAATGACATCAACAGGACTTGTAAATTAGGATGAGAGGAAGTATAAAGTGTGGTACACATCTCAAAATGGTATAACTCACACAGTATATGATTCCTTCACAAACACTTGCCAGTACTGAGAATAGAACTCCTACCTATCTAGTTATTTCTACTATAGTGTTACTCACTTATCAGACACACCACAAAGGATATACAATTTTATGTACTCCAAAGGAACTTCTAAGGTGAATGACATCAACAGGACTTGTAAATTAGGGTGAGGAGTGTAAATGGTGGTATACAACTCAAAATTATGTACCCCACACAGTATATGATTATTACACACACAAACAGCTGCCAGTATTGAGATTTGAACTCCTTCCTATCTAGTTATTTCTATTAAAGTGTTAAGCAGTTATCAGACATGCCATGGAGCTTATACAATTTTACCTCCTCTAAAGGTACTTCTAAGTTGAATGACATCAACACGATTTGTAAATTAGGGTGAGGGGATGTGTAAAGGGTGGTAAAAAACTCAAATGGTATAACTCACACAGTATATGATTCGCACACAAACATATGCCAGTATTGAGATTAGCACTTCTGCCTATTGAGTTATTTCTACTATAGTGTTACGCAGTTATTAGGCATGCCATGGAGCTTATACAAGTTCACCTCCTCCAAAGGTACTTCTAAGGTGAATGACATCAACAGGACCTATAAATTAGGGTGATGGGTAGTGTAAAGGGTGGTACACAACTCAAAATTGTATAACCCACACAGTATATCATTCTCTCTCACACACACACACAAACACACACACACACACACACACACACACACACACACACACACACACACACACACACACACACACACACACACTGGTCACTATTGAGAATAGAACTCCTGCCTACCTAGTTATTTGTACTACAGTGTTATGCAATTACAGCACGTACTACAGAGCATACTGAATTAATAACTGGCTAAAGGTGCTGATAACTGCACAGCTAAAGTAAAGTATTACAGGTGGCAGAACTTTGCCTTCAGTTTTTCCCTTAGATCTTGCTAGTTCTTTTTCTCTTGCACTTCAAATAGCATAATAGCTTTGCACTTCAACAGGTTATTGTATCAATAAGTGTAGTACACCTGGGAGCCATCAGTAGTATTGTTCCTCACAGAATTAGCCCCAGTACTTAGTAGTCATAATCACCTCTCTTGGCATGATTGAAGTGCAGTTTTCTGTGCTTTCACCAATTAACCGGGTACACTTGGCCATTCTGAGGCACTGTTGCAACTGCCTCATGTACAATGGCACCCGTCTACTTTAAACTCCAAACACTCAGACTTGTGAAAGTTACCCCTATATCACAAAATTTAGAAATATGCGCTCTCCAGAAAAGACTGGACTAGCTGGTCAAGAGGATAAGGTCAACACCTGCACCACACCATGTGGAACACATAGCTTGCCACAACACCTGCTATCATAGCCCTGACATACACTCACAACCCACACACCCACCTTCACAGAGACACTCAATGAACATTTACCCCAACAGTACAGACCAGCAAGACAGACACCCACTCAGCCAGCACAACACAGCACGTGCCAAAGGAGACATATGTCACCTACACAGTGTGCCCCCAAACCTAAGCCCCTAAGGCTAACTACCTTGCCCAATACAATAATCATGGGTGACTCAATACTGAGGCACGCATATGTCTGACTCACTAGGTTGATTATGGAGAAGTTAACAGCCAGCTGTCTATCACATGCCAGCATCCAACACATGACACACCCAGTCAGGTCACTCCACAACAACTGGATGTGAATGACCTGATACACACCTCCCTGGACTACATGACAAAAGACAAGGTTGCGCTCTTGGATTATGTGGTCCTGGCAGGTATGACAGTAGCCCTGAGCAGTATATACCCTCACCCAGAATGATGCTGCAGTACTATCAACAAATGATTGAATTCAACATTGGCTTATTTGTTGTTTGTCATTTTCAGGGGATCCAGTCTCTCTCTCTCTCTCTCTCTCTATCTCTGCTTATGATAACATGATTGACAGACCTCAATGCCTTTCCAGAAATGGTCTGCATCTGTCACCCCAGGGTTTCTGGTACTGGCTAAGTCTCTTGCCACCTCTATATGCCTTTTTAGGCAGAGTTCCAGATCACATTACCACCGTAACAGCTAGACATGAATACAATCTAAGGGTCATGCTGCTCAACAGTAGACATCTAACACTCAAAATGCAGTAACTCAAAGCACTCCTCAAAATGGAGAACATTGACAGTTGTGCTGTAATAGAGACCTGGTTTACAGCAGCAGACAACAGCCCTAACAGGCTATGATGCATTCCACAGCTGTCATCCCCAAAACATGGATCACAGCTCCGCAGGTGGAGGTGTCTCCATATTCATAACAAATATGCACACCTCCAGACTAGTATCCTAGCATAATGCATCTGTGATACTTCAGGAATAACTGACTTTGGGTAATAGGGCAATCCATGTCATAGTTTGCTATGGGTCCACATCCATGTCCCTTGACTGTCAATCCACATTCCTCAACACCATGGCACCTATCAAGGTCCAACCCAACACTGAAATAGTAGGAAACTTCAACTACCCCTTCGTCAACTGGGAAAAGTAGTCAAGCACCGATATACTGGCCCAACATTTTCTGAAATTCATCAGTTCCAATGCCCTGGACTGGCGCATACAGACCCCCAATAGAGGATGCAACAACCTCGACCTATGTTGATTACTTACATATGGGACCATTGCATGACAACAGTAGTCAATCCCTACATGGTCAGATCCAAACATGATGTAAGCACCATGGCAATCCACATCTCACCCACACCCCCCACAAAGATAACCACCTTGAAAAACCTCTCCAAAGCTAACTTTGGAGTCATAAAACAGACATGGATGACTTTACTGCATCCATAACGAACTAAAACAAAAGGTAGAATGCTGGAAACCAACTCTCCACAAAAAGAACAGCAAACAGGCCAGGATAAGTGACAAAGATAGTACTGAAAATCTTTTATTTACTGCATCCATGCCAATGTAAAATAGCTGCATGACTGTTGACTCATACACAAATGCAGTGAACAAACATGTACATGAATGCATGCTACTAGTCATAGCCAACAGAACCAAGAGGCTGTGCGCCAAACACTGGAAGCCAATGGGATGGTCCCCTGCCATTACTAAAGTGTACGACAGAAGGAAGACACTGTTGCAGAAAAAGGTGGTGTCCCAAGACTGGTAAACCCCCTTATTAGCCTCAGCAACTTGAGATCCCTCATGGAATCATCTACAGCCAGCAATGAAGGCAGAATTTCAGCAGATACTGACAACAATCACAAAAGCCTTTGATAGTTATACCAACAACATCCACAGCAATACCCACAGGTGCTGTGAGTTACTGCACAATGCTAACTCCTATCCTGAGACAACAGATTTTGGCAACAGTCTTGCCAACACATTCAGTGCTAGCTTTACCTCTCACTCCCCCCAAGGGAAAAATCACAATGGCATATTGATGCCAGGTACCCAGCATTACTGCAGCCCAGGTTAGACCTGCATTGTCCAGAGACAAGAATACAGCTTCCATGGGACCCAAATATATCCATGGCTGTGTTCTACATAGGTTCATAGGTTCATAGGTAGGTACTAGGCTATCTGCCTGAAGACATTTATAAGTCTAGCCGGAATGTGTTGGCTTTCGCTGCCCCCTTAGATTAGTTCCCTGTGCCTCTGTCCAGCAGAGCCATTGAAGTGATCTCTGGGGTAAACTTTCCATTTCCCATCCACTCATCAAGGTTTCTCTTGAAGAGGGTTAGCTAGGAGCTCTGCCTAATTTAGATTGGAATCTTGTTCTAGAGCATGGGAAGTCTCTGGGACAGGAATCTATCCCTCCAGCACATCCTGTTTATTGTTGTGGTGAGGTTTAGATCCCTGGAGCATGTGGCTCAAGGGGACATGGTTTCCTTTAGGTGGTGCATGTCCATCAATTCTGGGTTGGACATGGCCTTGTATGTCAAGCAGAGATCACCTCTGAGTAGGTGGTATGCAACCGAGTATAGCTGGAGTTTCTTCAGTCGAGCTGCATAGGGTATCTGCTTGAGACCAGTGATCCTCTTGGTGAGGTACTTCTGTGGTCTTTCCAGTTGTTGCAGGTGTCTTGTAAAGTACATCCCAAATGGGGCATTGTACTCTATGATGGGTCTGATGAGTGATGCGTAGAGGGGCCCAATGACCTCTTTCGATCTGGATGCAAACCCTTTTGTGATTAGGTGGGCCACATAGAAGGATTTTCTAACCACTTTGGCAATGTGATTATCAAAGAAGAGGTTACTATATACTTGGATCCCCAGATCCCTTATTACATCTTCCATTTTTAGGTGTCTACCACCTATGTGGTAGTTTGTGGGTACTTTGTTTTTTTCCAAAGGGGATGACTATGCACTTTTTGGCATTTAGCTTGAGGCCATAGTTTTGACACTAGGTATCTGTCTCAGTGAGACCCTTTTGAAGGATGTCTGAGGCAGCCAGAGAGTAAATTATAGCCCCTAGTTTGCAGTCATCTGTGAACTTGGTCAGCGATAGTCCTCCTATACTTGCCTGTACCTCTGAGAAGTATATGCCGAACAGGAGGAATCCTAGGACTGTGCCATGGGGAACGCCACTTGTAACTGGTTTTGAGTCTGACCTAGCTCCCGCAACTCTTACCATGTGGGTTCTGTCTGTGAGCCAGTTGGCAACCAATCTTGTGACGTAGGGGTTTATGTTTAGGCTGGTGAGCTTGTCTATAATACCTGAGTGGGGAATGGTGTCAAAGCCTTTGTGAGGTCTAGATAGGCTTTGTGGACAACCTTTCCCTTGTCTATAGCCTTGGTAACTGTCTCAAAGAAGTCCACCAGGTTTAGGAGGCATGATCTGCCCTTAACAAAGCCGAACTGGGTAGGTCCAGTGTTTGGAGTTTCCCAATTTCTCTGTTAATGAGATCCATGATGATGCACTCCATAGCTTTGCAGACCAAGCTAGTCAGGCTTATAGGGTGATAGTTCCCAGGGTCCATTGTGGCTCCACCTTTCTGGAGCAGAATAACCACTGCGGTGCGCCACTCTGTGGGCACATAGCCTGTGGAGAGACTGAGTTTAAACAGTGTGTTTAGGTGAGGGATTAGTTCATCTTTGAGCTCATGTAGGACGCAGCCTGGGACACCGTCTGGTCCCATTGATGCTGGGTTTTTGGCTTTGGAGAAGGCTATTTTAACCTGAGTGTCTATGATTTCAGGGGCAAAACATTCTTCTGCTATACGTATGGGCTCTTTTGGGGGTGAGAGGGGGGTGAAGTTTGCACTGAACCTGTCTGCCAGGATGCTGGCTATATCAGTCGGTTCAGTGTATTTTGTGCCATTCTGCACTAACTCTGAGCAGATCTGAGAATTGCCACTTAGATTCTTGACATAGCTAAAGAATGCCTTGTAGTTATTTTTGGAGTCATCGCAACTTTTCTTTCGAAGCTAGCCATGGATGATTTTATGAGGGAACGTAGTTTCTTGCTGATACTGATCAGGATTGTCTTCCCTTCTTGGGATTTTGCTCTTTTCTGTACTAGTTTCCTCCTTCTATTGTATAGCTTGTTTATGGCAGGGGTCCACCAGACTGGTTTCCTTTTCTTGGAGGAGTGAGTCTTGGTTTTGTTTGGGATAGCACAATCCATGCATTCTTGTAGGTGCCCGTAGAGTGCATTATTAAAGGAGTTTGCAGCTTGGACAGTGTTATCCTTTAGCATGGGGGCTTTGAAACTTCCCACCTCAGTCTTAAGTAACGTGAAGTTTGTTTTGAAAAGGTTTTCATGGAAGTTTCTTTGACCGGGGGTGGTGGCAGAATGTGGATATCCAGAGTGATTAATTTATGGTCAGATCTAACAAGTGAGAGGTTGACCTCCGGTGTGGAACACTGGTTGTCCATGTTGGTGATGACCAAGTCCAATATGTTGTCACCTCTGGTGGGGGTTTTGACCAGTTGATCCAGGGCATTTGAGTTTATAAATTCTAGAAAATATTGGGAAAGGGAGTTTGTACTTGAGTAGTTCTCCCAGTTAATGTTTGGGTAATTTAAATCACCCAATATCAGGGTGATTGGTAGAAACTTTATGTTTCCCAGTGTTTCCAGGAATGCGGAGTGGGGGTCCTGGGACATGGTGGGTGATCTGTAGCAAGCTATAATTTGAATAGCAGTTTTGCCCATTGTTAGTTGCACATGGATGACCTCTGAAGCATCGTGCTGTGCCACTAACCTGAAGGTTTTGGTATTGTTGATGAATATGGATACTCCCCCACCTTTTATATTTTGGTCCAGATTTTGTGGCTGAAATGTATGGTATGAGTTGTAGCTTGGTAGTGCTGGGCAGGTTTCTGTTACTGCACATATATCAATTTTCTCCATACTGAGGAGTGCCTCGAGTGCATGCATTTTGAGGTTTAGACTTCTGGCATTGAGTAGCATTACCCTCAGTTTTTTGTTGATTGTGCTATTTACAGTGGTGGGTTTGTCTTTTGAGCCTTGCTTAAAAAAGGCACTATGGGAGTGGCAAGAGCCTTGGCCAGTATTCGAAAGCCTAAGGGTGACAGGTGCAAGCTGTCTCTAGCGAAGCAGCATGGCTTGTCGAGCATGTCAGCCCAGGCTGACAAACACTGGATCCCCTTTGAATGACACCAGAAGCTTAGTCAATTGTTGTAATTGAGAATTGTTTCTCTATACGGTGGTGTCATTCTTGGTGAGGGCAAGATGCTACTCAGGGTCAGAGTCATACAGGCTTGGGCTACGTGATCAGAGAGCTCCTCCATGTCTCTTTTCATGTAGTCCAGGGAGGTATGGCTCAGGTCATTTACACCAACATAGACAATGACAGAGTCATATTTGTACTTGCTCTGGAGTGACCTGAGTGCTTGTGTTATGTGTGCAGATCCTGGCACCCGACAGGCAGCTAACAGTAACCTTTTCCTTGTTCAGGCTAGTGAGTGGGATGTCAGTGTGCTTGACAATAGAGTCACCTATTACTAGTGTGTTGGGTATGTTATTTTGCCTTAAGGGCTGTGATTGTGTGGCACACTGGTTTTGTGAAGTATGTGTTTCATGGTTTGTGTTGGGGGGTGGAGGTTGCTTGGATGTCTGCTTTGGAGGTCTCTGTTGATTTTCCAGATTTTTATTTAGAGCCTCCGAGTATGTTTTTGTGTATTTATGTGTGTTTTTTGCCGGTGCTGGTTTCATAGGTCTATGTGAGACTGGTGGGGTTATGCAAGTAATTCCCTTCTTCTCTTGACTGCCTGGTCCAGTCTAGGGTTGAGAGAGCTTAGCCTCCAGTTTGGCTGTATAATTGCATCTCTCTCATGCATTAGTGTTTGGTGGAAGGAGGAGAGGGATGTCTGTGTACATGAGGCAATTGTAACATTGCCTCAAAATTCCCAGATTCACCAGGTGGACCAAAGAGTACATCTGAAACTGCCCTTTGGACATGCTGGATAGGTACAGTGAACTACTTTACTGATTGGCTGGTAAGGTCGAATAGTGAGCCTTGTCCTTCTCTACTGTATAGGGGGATCTAGTGCTAAGATTTATTAGTGCTTGCTATGAATTTTGAGCAAGTGCTGGGTGAGAAGTGAATGGATTGAGTGCTTAAGTTGAAAGTTTATCTAGTTCCAAAGGAAAAATTGAAGTGTAGACTTTGTGGAGCCGGGAATAGTTATACCCTAGCTAACCAGCACTGCCCAGCAAGACAACCCACGCAAATGCGGTGCAAGGAAATTAAAAAGATTGAAATTAGCCCAAAATGGCCAATACACTACTAATTTCTGGGCTGAAACTACTCCTCCAGAGACAGATAGGCTGCTCAAAGCTCCCTCTCTCACAGTGAACAGAGAACCTTCCTGCTATCCAAGTACCGTATGGGCAAACACAGAAACTTGTAACACTGCCCTGAATTCAGCACTAACCTGAAAACTGGATTATACTAGCTTAGAAAGGCAGGAAAACAAGTATTTTTTTTCAGAAAATAAAGCAGATACAATAAAAAAACACTTTAAATGCACAAAAATGGCCATCACACTTGAGAGTGTAGCCTACAACAGTTAAACAGGTAATTTAAACTTAAAAATGACTTTGTTAAAGTGCAGGCAGTAAAATATGTACAATATGTAGCTGAAACAAGCTTTTTAAATCACAAAAACTCTAAAAAATCAGCGTTTTAGGTGTAATTAGCTAAAGGCAGCAAGAAAATGTAGAAAAATGATACTTAATCACTCCAAAGTCTCTCTTTTCTCTCTCTGCTGCTGTAGAACATAGCAGGGCACCAGGCAGGAGCTTGCTGAGCTGTATACCAGCACAAAAACCTTGCAAATGTGGGTTTTATAGCAGGGAAATGAAAGAGATAGAAATTAGCCCAAAATGGCCAATAAACTACTAATTTCTGGGCTGAAACCACTCCTCCAGGGACAGATAGACTGCTCAAAGCTCCCTCTCTCATAGTGAACAGAGAAACTTCCTTCTATCCAAGTAAGGTATGAACAAATACAAAAACTTGTAACACAGCCCTGAATTCAGCACTAACTTGAAAACTGGACTATACTAGCTTAGAAAGGCAGGAAAGCAAGTTTTTTATTTTTTTTTCAGAAAATAATGTAGATACAATCAAAAAAACACTTTAAATGCACAGGAATGGCTATCACACTTGAGTGTGTAGCCTACAACAGTTAAACATGTAATTTAAACACAAAAATGAATTTGTTAAAGTGGAGGCAATAAAATAAGTACAATATGTAGCTGAAAAAATCTTTTTAAATCAGAGAAACTCTAGTAAATTGGCATTTTAGGAAGAATTAGCTAAAGGCAGCAAGAAAATGCAGAAAAATGATACTTAATCACTCCAACATCTCTCGTTTGTCTCTCTGCTGCTGTAGAACTCTGCAGGGCACCAGGCAGGAGCTTGCTGAGCTGTATACTAGCCATAGTACATGATGTACAAAGAGGCCTGGCACCACATCTGTGTGCCCTGTTCAGTCACAGCCTCACCTCGGGCTTTGTCCCTCCAAAATGCTGCACTGCTACAGTCATCCCTATCCATAAAGGGGTAGCAACTACAGACCCTGGGAATTATTGCCCCATTAGCCTGACAAGTCTACTATGTACAGATAGGAACCGCATCTTCAGGGACCTGATTGACAAAGATAGAGGTAATCTCCTAACTCTACACCTCACACAGTCTGGCTTTGTGAATGACAGATCATGCCTCCTCAACTTGGTTGACTTTTTTGAGTGAGTCACCAGGGTTGTGTATGACAGCAAGGCACTGCATACAGCCTATCTTGATCTGTCCAAGGCTTTTGATACCATTCCTCAGTCAGCAATTATTGATAAACCCACGAAACTAGGCATCAACTCCTATATCAGTAGGTGGGCTGCAAATTGGTTCACAGAACACACAGTATAACAATGGCAAACTCCAAGTCAGACTGGCAAGCTGTCACAAGTGGAGTCCCACAGGAATCAGTACTGGGTAGTCTCCTATCTAGCGTCTACTTCTCAGGAGTCTAGCCCAACACAGAGGAACTCTGGCTGATCAAGTCCACAGAGGACTGCAAGCTGGAAGCCATCATTAACTCCACAAGTGATGCAGACATCCTACAGAAAAGCCTCACTAAGACCAATGAGTGTTGTGGAAACCATGGCCAGAAACTTAACACCACAAAATGCATCATCATCCCTTTTGGTAAAACACTCAGCTCCCAGTAAGTACTACATCGATGGGAGCCCAATGAGCACTGTAGGTGTTATAAGAGATCTGGGGACACAGGTTGACAGCAACTTCTCTTTCAACCACTACATTGCCACTGTTGTCAGGAAGTCCTTCTATATGGCACTGTTTAAAACCAGTATGCCACTGTCCACAGCAGGACGTCATTGTATGCCATTCAGGGTAGCCATGTGTGTGACCCACACTGCTGTGTCTGCCCCCCTGGGTATCTTTGTCTATCACTGTCTGTGTCTCACTTACCCACAAACAAACAAAAAAATATTAATTTAAAAATAAAGGCAATTAATAGGTTTGTGGTACAGCTGAAATTTGGAACATAGGTAGAATACATACATAGTACACAGGTACAGTACATACATTGTAGATTACATGTGTGAACATGTGACTGGAGAGTACTGCAAGGCTGTACCAGGTAGGTCCAGGCAGCAGAACCGTGACATGACCATCCCAAACACATGCTCCATAATGATCCTGGTTTGTGCGTGTGCCTCATTATGCCATTCTTGCATGTGTGTGTGCATTTCTGATGGGTGTCATCATCCACGGCTCCAGTGCATAGCCAGCATCCTCCACCAGATGGCCATACAGGATGTCCCCACTGGCAAATCCCTGATACTGCTGTGAGGATTGCCAGATGTGGGAGTTGTGACAACTTCTAGGGCTGCCAGCACACACATTCATGATAATGCCCCAGACATGGCACATGACCTGGCAGTTGATGTAGGGGTATCCCTTGTGGTTTATGTAGACCCTACCCTGCTCACTGGGTGGTGCTTTGATGTGGATGTGTGTGCAGTCTATGGCACCCAGTACCTCTGAGTATTCAGCTACACGGTGGAAGAGACGCACATTGCTGGTCAATTCCTCATGGGTTTTGGGGAAGTATATGTGGTCACAAGCATTTGGTAGCATGACATCTAGAAACTGGTGGAGTACTCTGGATGCAGATGCCTGTGACACCCCCCTTGATATCCCCAGTAGTTCTTTGGAAAGTACCTGTAGCTAGTATTCTTAAGGCACATACCTTAGTATTCACTGGGATGGGTTCCCCTCTGTTCATTCTGTATGTGATATGAGGCCAGCACAACTCCACAATTTGCTGAAGTATGTCCCCGTCCACACTGTACTGCTCTACTATCTCCAGGTCATTTAAACCCTGGTAAGTTACCCTGGGTCTGAACACTCTTCTCCTCCTCCTGCATCTGGGGCAGTTGTCAGCATTATCCTCCTCACCACCGTCAGCCTCCAGCACATACTGATGTATCAAAGTAATGGCAGCCCCTAGCATTTTGTCACTTAACATTCCCAGGTTTACTCCAGAGGTGCAGAGTTTGTGGGAAAAACCAGACTGAGGGGTGTTTGCATACTTTATAGTGGTGTGCTGCAACTGCTGCCTGTGTGGTTGGGTCTATGATACATTCCAGCTGCCAGCTATATTACTCATGGCTTTGAATTGGCCACTGTGAGTGTTACAGGCATTAGTGGTAATTTGCACGTTAGCCTTTATTCTGCTGTTGCCCTTTTTCAATTTTTTTTCTTACATCTCCTCCCATTTTCAGCTATGCAGCCACCTGCCAGCTGTACTATTGAGTGCTTTCAATGGCCAGTTGTGAGTTTCAAGAGTCCCATATTAGTGATTTCTACTTCATTTCTTCTTTATTGTGCTGTTGCACTTTAATTTTTTTTTTTTTGTTGTTTCGTCTCCTCACGTTTTCAGCTATCCTTCCTGTTTAAGCCCCAGGACGTGACACGCAAACCCGTTGAGCTAGTGTAAACAATGATGTCTTTAGCTAAGCACAGTTAAGCTATCTGGGACACACCCCCTAGCTTAGCTGTGCTTAGCTAAGTGCATACCTAGTTCACAGAGCTCCAATGTGCTTAAACCAAGCATGACACATGCCCTTTTCATGTCAGCTGCCCTTCCTGCCTACACCATTGTGTTATAGCACCTACACAGTTAGAAGTATTTTGTGATTCAGTATAAGTCACCTCATTTACATACCCCACTGCCTTAATTCCTAGTTACTGCACTACACCACGGCCTTCCCCCTTAGCATCCACTGTTCCCTGCCGTTGATTACCTTCTGCATGCCATTGACTATCATGGCAAAATGCAGATTTCCCCTACACTTGTCTTTTCCCTTTTTTTTTTATTTTCCCCACCATCTCATTTGCGCAGCGCTTCCCCATACTTAAATGGACAAGATCGGCCAAAAAATATGTTTTAATTTTTACAATATTGGGCTTTTTTAAATGCCAATGGCCTTATATTTGGCAATAGCATGTCCAATGTATTTAATACATGATTTTTGAGCGCTGTCAGGGTTCTGTTTGTTTATATGCAGAAATGTATTTCTTAGTAACTGAATACATTTCTGCAAATATCACTGTTCCTGCACGGAGACCAGCTTCCTTGCAGGATCACTCAATTATCTAATTTGCATGGTTTTCACCAGCAAATGAGCTGATTAGCATCCTGCATGGAAACCGTGCAGGAATAGTGTAGGACCACTCGTGCACATCAAAACAGCATGTTCGTGGATCGCGAACCTGCCATATTCGATGCAGGAGCGGCTACACTGCTCCTGCACTGAATATTTTTGTTGTGAATACCGGGGATTAATAAATATGTTGAAGAGTAAGGGGGCGAGGACAGAACCTTGTGGAACACCAGTAGAGGTGTATAGAAAGGAGGCAGTAGAGGATTTCCAATGTACAATTATCACAGATATAAAAAAAATTAGTTTTGTGAAAGAGTACAAAGCATTAACTAAATGATGAACACTAAATAGTATAACAATGTGTGCAAAGTGTGAGACACAGTAGTGTGAGCACTTCATCTCTCTCAACACTTGATGGTCATCAACTCAAAAAGTAAGGACAGCTGTAGTCAAGTGTTTCATGAGTAGAAAGTGATGTAGAAATAAAACATTCCTATTCTACTCCTGTATAAGCTGGCATGAGTGTGCTACATGATCTGAGATTTTGTTTGTAATCTGACTGTGGCCACATTAGTTGCGGAACTAGATTTGTCTATAGATTTAAATGCTTTTTAGGATTTCTTAGTAATAGATACCCACCAATCATGAAAATGAACTGTTTTCCTGGTCTTGTTTTGTGGACTGTAAATATTGGCAAATTTTTGCACATGTAGATTCACAGATAGTTACTGAGGCATACAGTCTAGAAGGCCATTGAAGAGCCTAACTCAGTTTCCCTAGAACACTGTAGTCAAGTTTTTATTTTTGTGCTTAAATGGCTTGCTCAGTTACACATTAGGCAAATGGATATTGAGAGAATCAAACTCTAAGTTATAGGAAGCAGCTTGTTAGCAGCTCATATCCTTAATCCTCTGCAGTGACTGCCTCTAGTCAGACCAGTAACTCAGGAACTGAGGATTTATCTTGGTGCTGTGAAACTGACATTTGACTATTGCACTCTACATTGCAAATACAAAACATCTGCATTTTAAGGACATGGTTGAGGTGGTAAGCTACTTGATGCAGCTGGTTTAAGTGTATCATTTTAAGCCAGAGTGCTCAGACCTTTGCATAGTAATATTACTTGCCTGTTATTTGCAGTTGGGATGATATTATAATTGGAGGTCTGCAATGAGTATATTTCGTGGTGATTGTTTGACTACAGAAATGTGATCTGGCCTTTTTGTGGTATTAATATGTGTACTGTGGCTATGGAAATGTATGAGGGTACTGTTTGTCTTTGTATGACTACAGAAAATGGATGTTGCTGGTATGAAAGGACCTTGTTGGTCGGATGCTAATGTATAGCACTTAGAATTTTCAATGCTGTGTACTGGTATTTGTGTGAATGAACCTCTTTGTCTGGCTACTAAAATTCAAGGTGACTATCATTATATTTATAGGTGAATCTTTGTGGGACTAGCTACCATGATGTGGTACATAGGCTTGGCAATGCAACACTGTGTCCTAAAGCCAGTCTGTGTAATATAAGTAGTACATCCAAGAAAACAGTGTTCATCAGGAAGATGTTGACTACATATCACAACACCATAGCCCAACGTATAACTTTTTAAAGGTGTGTAATATGGAACTGCTTTGTACTGCAGTGTCACGCATAACCTGTAACTTTTGTGGGGAGAAGGGGGCAATATGGCATTAGTGCGCACAATTTAAAAATCCCACTTGTAGCCCTGTGTATTTTCAGCAGATTTCTGGCAAAAAACAGAGCATCATAAGCAAAGCTTTCAGCTGTCCCTGATTGTTCCTCATACTTGTGGTCTGTTCCTTGTAAATGTAGTGTTTTCTTGCAAATTGTTAAGGATACTGCATTCACTAAATAATGACAGACATTTCCTTCAGAAAATGTATGCTAATGCAAAGCATCTTTTTTATTCCAGAAACCTTCTAAGTATATAAAGCAATCTTTAAAATATGTTACTGATTATTGCAGTACTTGTTTCTTTGTCCCTGATTCTTTGTCTATTATTCTTGATAGTAAGAAGTCAAGGGTTCTAGTAGCATAGCTCTCAACTCATCTTGATTATTGCTTCATATTTTTTATGTGTTACCTTATAGTATTTGTGGATTTATTGCAAATCGTTATTTTTGTAGTCAGTAAATGATGACAGGTATTTGAGTTTAGAAAAAAAATGCATGCTAATCCAAAACCTGCTATTCTAGCTACTCTCTGAGTATATGAGCATTATTTTAAATTTGCTCTTGACTTTTTTGCCTTCTTTCCTTACTGTTTTTAATTTTGTCTCCAATTCTTTAACTAAGAGGTTGAGAATTGCATGTGGTCTACTGTCCACAATAGAATATACAATTTTCACAGCTATTCAGATTTCTTGGAATCAAAGTTGTGAGTGCCCTGCAACAGAGGCAACTTCAAATACATTACTGTAGCTATTTTTTTATCTCAGAAGTGGCTGTCTGTTTGGGGGCATATGCTGGGAAAACATAAAGGGTTACTAATTGCAGTAAAAAGATTGTTGCTGTGTCTCAGTGGTTGGTGGAAAGGAACATAGTATCTGAAATGGCATATAGCTTGGCTATATCCAAATTCACAATGTAAGTGCACAGTGAGCTACCAGGACAATGCCAAAAATAGACAAAGTATAGAGTCCATGCTCTTCAGCAGTTACAGTTGTTCATCACTGTGACATTTGAGTATTGCAGTATCCAAATACCTCACATAAGTCAGGGTATTTTACTACTGCTGCCTGTTAATCCTTCTGTGTCTTTTCCTGTAGTCATCTGAGTTTCTAGGTGCCTCCTGTGTAGAGTCTGCATGCACTCCCTCTGGGTGCTCCAGTTTCCTCCCACATTCCAAAGACATACAGTAGATGGACTGGGCACTTTAAATTAGCCATAGGTGTGAGTATGCATGTGAATGTATGGTATGGAAGTACAATTGCGGCATGGCTTGCCACCTGGTGGTGTGATCCTTAGCTGTACTTGATTGTCACTATTGAAGTGACACCCTGAACCCATGTGTAGAACTGGGAAAAGGGGTCATGGATGGATGGATGGATGGATGGATGGATGGATGGATGGATGGATGGATGGATCTAAGTTACTGATACACAGGCTGTCAGTTAACAGTATACTCAAAGACCATACATTCCAGTGAAGGTGTGTATATCATTCAGACATGGAATGAGGTAAAGAAAGGTTATAGTTTCATTTTGCAATTTTATATGAAAGTTCTGTTGAATCATTCCTAATGTAACTCCAGTTGATGCTGTATAGAGTTCATATCATGTGTATTCTTCTTGTATTGAAAAATATTAAATAAATAAAAATGCCCTTTTCACGTCACTAAGTGCCTGTGTGGACCCCTGCCCCCCAGCCTTTAACATTTTCCGGTACCCCTGTTGGTTCCTAGGTAAGATTTTACTGTGTAATATCTCTGAAATGTGGCAAAATGTATAATACAAAAGGTAAGATTTTACTGTCTAACACATCTTACATATAAATGGGGCAGAATATATAATTCCACTGTCTAAGAACAAAATAGAGGTATAAGAAGATATCGAATGATGCACTGATTAAAAGTATGTGTTACAAGAGCAATGTCAGGAGCTGATAGTGATGAGGCAGCACCTTAAAATATGAAGTAGAAGGCTGCCTGCTATCTGTAAAGCTTGCACATTGATGTTTCTTAAAAATGCACCTCCGTCTGTTCAATGTTCCCTTACATGAATTTATCATCTGGTTAAAGGCACTTTAGATAACCATGTTACAACATACGTATAACACAAGTAGAAATCCAGACTTAGCTGTAGCCCATACGTTTCAAAAACTCATATGCCGTACATTGGAATGCAGTGCCTTTAAGTGGCAAAACAAACCTTTGTTGGTAGCATCAAACAAAGGATGAAACACTGGCAACTACACAGAAATATAACGATGCATTACACTAGATAACTGAATACTACTGTCAAAAATACTTGTGAAGTGAGATTCACTCTACAAAATTAGTCAGGTGAAGCATTCACATAAATTTCACTATTTCAATCCAGAAGGAACCAGCACACAGTAGGAACAATAATACGTCCTGTTTATTGAAGGTGACTGCACACAACAGTGAAAGTGAATACTTTAAAACAAAACAATTCTCATAACTACAAACGGATCAAGCGCTTTCATCCACCGACATGTGGACTTCATCAGAATCAATTAAAAGGTTTAATTAAACCTATTTAAACACTTTTTGGCGTCATTTCTAGTATTCCATTTAAAGAAATAGCTCACAAGGAAACAGTCAATATTTACTTAAAAAATTCATTTGTTCACCATTACATTTTAAATATAATTTATGCTCACTACTAATCTTGTACTATCTAAATACTTAAATGTCCTATTTACATAATATAATTACCCTTTTAAATGTGCTGTCATGGATTTATCTTATATATAATAGTGTATCTGACATTCCATTCGCTAACATAACGTGAATACATGCGCTTATAGACTTATGCTGTTAATCATGAATCTAATTTTTGTATATGGAATAATACAATAATACATTAGTATGTATATGGTAACAAATCCATAAAAATATTCATAAAAATATTATTAAAAATGTCATTATTTTTATTATGTTTTAATGGCATTTTTATGATTATGGTATTTACTATGTGATGACATATTCATTATTGGCTTTTTGAAGTATTTACTATACGTGTATTTATTTACATATAAAAGTTAAATATTTCAATTATCACGCACTTTTTAAAAAAACATTTTCACCTTCAATAAACAGGATGTATTATTGCTCCTACTGCGTGCTGGTTCCTTTTGGATTGAAATAGTGATATTTATTCATTGTTTTTGTTCACTATTTTGCCATTCACATAAATTCCCAATAATAAATACTGGCCAATAGTTTGCATTCAAAAATCAACACAAACCTTGATGAAAAGAGATAGAATGTGGGAAACTTGGGTAAAAACTAAGGTCCTCATCCACTTACAAAAATATAAAGAACTGAGAAACCTTACTAAAAAGCATGTCAACAAAGACAAAAAAAATTCTATAATATCCCACCTACTTCACACAGGTCAAATCCCAAGAAATTCTGGCACTCAATAAATCATTGACTACATACCACATCTTGGTAACCCCTCATCTCCTAATCCCTGCCCAACAAACACACCTCTAGAAACCACTTCTATCTTCATTTCCTACTTCATTGAATCTATTAGTAAGCTGATAAGTTGTGTTCCCTCTAATTCTAGCACTACAAATTTACCTGACCCCTACTCTAGACAGAAATCTACAAACAAATTCTCCCATAAACCAATGCCTATGAGCTACATTAAATCTCTGCTTCACAAACTAAAATCCTGTTCTAGATCTGCCGACAATATACCTCCCTACTTTCTTCAGATGGCAGCTAACTAACTCTCTAGCCCTCCCAGTCTCTTTACTGACAACTGGTCCACCTCGGAATCTAAAGTTCCATCTATCTGGAAATAATTCCATACCCTACCCATACACAAAGGAGGTAACTGTATAGAAATCTCCAATTTCAGATCTATTGCTATCCTGTCACCTCTCTAAAAATACTGGGAAAATGTGTGCATAATCAAGCCATGGAACACTTACTTCAAGAAAGCCTGCTCACTCCCACACAACACGGCTTTCATCCAAAACATAGCACAACTACTGTCATCCTATCCTTTATCAACACTATCTCTCTGGCCAGAGATGATGATAAATTAGTGTCATCCTTATTCCTAGATCTTGCTAAAGCATTCAATACAGTCTCTCACTCCTTTCTTCTGGATAAACCCACTAACCTTAACTTCTCCACCTCTACCATTGCCTGGTTTTCTAGTTACCTCCCAGATCAACTACAATCAGTAAAATGGCTGTCTGCTTTCTCCCCTCACTATCAAAATAAGTGTTCACCAAGGGTCTGTTCTTGGCCCACTACTTTTTAACATTTTTACTAATCTACTATATACCTACTCTCCTCAGTCATCCCTTCTCCAATATGCTGATGATTCTACAGTCATCATAATTACCAACTCCCTCTCTGACTTACATGCTATTACTCTGAAATCCTTCAACTCTGTTGAAACCTGGCTGTCTAACAACCAGCTAATTCTGAATCCTAAAAAGACCAAACATTTACTTTTTCTTTCCAAAAACCTAAACCACTTTAAATCCACTTTTATTATCCATTCTCTGAATATAACACCTGTCATAGCTGAACGCAACACAAAACTACGAGGAGTCATGATAGATGACCAAATGAAATTTGATTTGCATGTCAACCATTGCATTAAGAAAACACATCAAAAACTTGACCTCTTGTACAGAAATAGAAAGGTCCTCTCTACCAAAGCTAAAGTCTCCCTCACTCATGCCTATCTTCTACCAAGCCTATTGTACAGCTCTCAAATCCTCACTAACCTCCACACCTCTCTTCTAACTAAGCTTGAAACTACCTATAAGCAAGGGGCAAGATCTGCTGTAAATCAAAGCTGTAGATCTCACCACTGCCTCTCTCTCCTTAAAACACTTAAAATATCTAGAATACCCCCACCTGTTACTCCTCTCTCAGTTTTAGCTTATTCACTCTATCTTCTACCAACCATCTTTTTGTCCAACTTGTCCCTTCTAACAGATTCATAGGTATGTACAAGGCTAATGGCCTTGGAGCCTTTACAAGCCTAGCCCATAGAAGTGCCCTGGCATCGAGTCATCTGACATTAGCTTCCAATGCCTCTATCAAGTAGAGCCACTGGAGTGATCCCTAGGGTGAAATTTCTATTTCCCATCCACTCACAAGATTTCTCTAGAAGAAGGCCAGTGAGGTGCTCTGCTTGACATGTATGGGAAGTCTGTTCCAGGGCATGGGCAGTCTCTGGGTTATGAACCTGTCCCTCCAGCATGTTCTGTTGATAGTGATAATGAGGTTGAGGTCTCTGGAGTGTGTGGTGTGAAGGGATTGGGATTTCTTTAGATGTAACATTTCTAACAGAGCTGGGTCAGACATGGCTTTGTAAGTCAAGCAGAGATCGCCTTTTAGTAGATGGTATGAGACAGAGAATAGCTGGAGGTTTTTGAGTCTGTTTGTGTAGGACATGTGTTTAAGGCTCAAGATCCTCTTTGTGAGGTAGTTTTGTGGCCTTTCCAGCTGTTGCATGTGTATAGTGAGGTACATGCCAAATGGGGCATTATCCTCAATGGTTGGCCAAATGAGGGAAGCATAGAGAGATGATGACCTCTTTCTTCCTGGATGCAAAACCCTTGGTAATGAGATGTGCCACATAATAGGACTTTCTGACCACAGTGGCAATATGGTGGCCAAAGGAGAGATTGCTGTCAACCTGTGTCCCCAAATCTCTTATAACACCTTCAGTGTTTAGTGGGCTCCCATCGATGTGGTAATTAGTGGGAATTGAATTTTTCCCAACAGGGATGTTGATGCATTTTTTGGCATTATGCTTAAGGCCATGGTTTCAACAGCAGTCGTTGGTCTCAGGGAGGCCTTTCTGTAGGATGTCTACATCACTTGGGGAGTTAATAATGGCTCCCAGCTTGCAGTTGTCTGCGAACATGGTCAGCCAGACCATGTTGGCCTGGACTACTGAGAAGTAGATGCCAAACAGGAGAGGACCCAGGACTGATCCCTGTGGGTCTGCACTCATGACTGGTTGGCAGTCTGACTTGGAGTCCGCTACTTTCACACTGTGGAGTCTATCTGTGGGCCAGTTTGCAACCCATCTAGAGATATAGGGGTTGATGCCTAGTTTGGTGAGTTTATCAATAATTCCTGAGTGGGAATGGTAACAAAGGCCTTGGCCAGATCGAGGTAGGCTTTATGAACTGCCTTGCCCTCATCCACAGCTCTGTTGACTGACTCAAAGAAGTCAACTAGGTTGAGCAGGCATGATCTACCTTTCACAAAACCAAATTGCATGTGATCTAGAGTTTGGAGATTCTCTATGTCCTTGTTAATTAGGTCCATGATGATGCACTCTATAGCCTTACATATCAGACTCGTCAGGCTAATGGGGCAATAATTCCCAGGGTCTGTAGTCACTCCCCCTTTATGGAGAGGGATGACTGTAGCAGTGTGCCATTTGGTAGGGACAAAGCCTGAGGTGAGGCTGTGATTGAACAGGACACACAGATGTGGTGCCAGTTCACTTTGTCATTCATGTAGAACACATCCAGGGATATTGTTGGGTCCCATGGAAGCTGTATTTCTGGCCTTGGACAATACAGCTTTAACCTGTGCTGCAGTAATGCTGGCTGCCTGGCATTCCAGCAGTATTGTGATTGGTCCTTTAGGGGATAGAGGGGCAAAGTTGGCACTGAATCTGCCAGTCAATATGTTGGCAATATCTGTTGGCTTAATATAGAAGATACCATTATGCAGTAACTCAGAACAAACCTGGGTATTGCCATGAAGATTCTTGATATAACTATAGAAGGCTTTGTGGTTGTTTTTAGTGTCTGTCACAATTCTGCCTTCATGGCTGGCTTTAGCAGTTTTGATGAGGGATCTCAACTTTTTGTTGAGGCTAATAAGGAAGTCTTGGGACTTCACCTTTTTCTACCAACAATTTCTTCCTTCAGTTGTACAGTTTATTAATGGCAGGTGACCACCAAATTGGCTTCCTTTTATGGAGGAGAGTGGCTTGGTTCTGTTGGGTAAGGCTAGTTCCATGCATTTATGTATGTGTTTGTACAGTGCATTGGTGTATGATTCGACTGTCATGCATCTATTTTCCATTGACATGGGTGCCATAAAGTTAGCCACCTCTGTTTTTAGGAGCCCAAATTTAGCTTTGGAGAAGTTTTTCATGGTAGTTACCTTTGCCGGGGGTGTGGGGGAGATGTGGATTTCCATGGTGATTAGTTTGTTGTCAGATCTAACCAGGGAGGACTTGACTATTGGCATAGAGCAACGGTTGCTCATGTTAGTAATAACAAGGTCAAGTATGTTGCTTCCTCTAGTGGGGGTAAGAATGAGCTGGTCCAGGGCATTAGAATTGATGAATTCTAGGAAGCATTGGGCTAGTGTATTGGTGCATGAGTAGTTTTCCCAGTTGATGGAGAGGTAGTTGAAGTCACTTAGTATGACAGTGTTGGGTTGGACTCTAATAGCTTCCAGGGTGCTTAGGAACATAGAGTGAGAGTCTTGTGACATGGTTGGGACCTATAGCAGGCTACCACCTGAATCGCCATATTACCCAATGTTAGTTGTACCTGAAGTATCTCAGATGCGTTATGCTGGGCTACTAGTCTGGAGGTGTGCATATCCTTTATGAATACGGATACACCGCCACCTTTGGAACTTAAGTCCATGTTCTGGGGCTGAAAGGTGTGGAATGAGTTATAGCCTGGTAGCACAGAGGTGCTTTCTGCTGCTTTAAACCAGGTCTCCATTACAGCACAAATGTCAATGTTCTCCATTTTGAGGACCACTTCGAGCAAGTGCATCTTGAGATTTAGACTTCTAGTGTTGAGCAGCATGACCCTCAGATTGCATTTATTTATAGCTGTTATGGTGGTAATTTGGTTTTTGGAACATTGCCTAAAAAAGGCACTATAGAGATGGCAAGAGCCTTATCCAGTATCTGGAAATCCAGGGGTGACAGATGCATGCCATCTCTGGCAAAGCATCGAGGTCCATCAATTATGTCATCCCAAGCAGACATATACTGGATCCCCTTAGACTGATACCAAAAACTTAGCCAATTGTTGTTGAAGTCAATTATTTTCTGCTTGTACTGTGGTATCATTCTGGGTAATGGTAGGATGCTGCTCAGGGCTAAGGTCATACCTGCCTGGGCCAAATAATCTGCAAGCTCCTTTATGTTTCTTTTCATGTAGTCCAGGGAGGTACATCTCAGGTCATTCACACCCACATGGACAGTGACAGAGTCATACTTGTACTTGTTGTGGAGTGGCCTGAGAGCATGTGTTATGTGTCATATTCTGGCACCTGATAGACAGCTGGCTGTTACTTTCTCTTATTCAACCTAGTGAGTGGGACATCAGTGTGGCTCACTATCGAGCCACCTATGATTAGTGTATTGGGCAAGCTGTTTTGCCTTAGGGGCTTAGGTTGAGGGCCACATTGTGTAGGTGAGCCATGTGTCTTCTGATTTGTGCTGTGTTGTGGTGGTCAGGTGCGGTTCTGCCTTGGAAGCCTCTGCTGTTTGGGTAGATTTGTATTGAGAGCTTCCATGAAGGTGAGTGTGTGGTTTGCGTTTTTATGTGAGAGCTGTGATGGTTGCTGTTCTGGAGGGCTATGTGTTGCATGTGGTGTGGTGCAGGTGTTAACCTTCTCCTGTTGACCAGCTATTCTGGTCCTGACTTGAGAGTGCATGGCTTCCAATTTGGATATATAAATGCATCTCCCACAAGTCTGAATGTTGGGAGGTAAGAGGAGAGGGTTGTCTGTGTACATAAGGCAGTTGCTGCACTGCCTCAGAATGCCCAAGTTTACCAGGTTAATAGGAGAAAGTACAGGGAATTGACCTTTAGACATGCCAGGAGGGATGGTCATTATTACTAAGTACTGGAGCTGTTTCCTTGTATATTCCTTTTACAGGAAAAATGTCACTCAACATGTCTGAGTCTGTACAGAGCACTGCCAAGCACTTGAGAGGACACTAATATGTAGACCCTGAAAATTTAAGGATGAAGTATTTAGGCAGATATTCTGAAGTTAAAAAGAATTCAGGCAGTACTTGCAGAAAAATAAAGAATTAGCTTGTCAAGAATAATGAAAAGAGGGGAGTCACATGAATGGCTACTGCCAGGCTACTGCTAATTCTGAGCTCATCACAGCTTCACTCTGTTGGGATATAATACTCCTTTGCTTCTTCTCTCACCAGAAGCAAAATGTTAGCACCAATCCTAAGAAGAGAAGCAGACCATGGCCTGTTTGGTGATCCACAGTCTTATCCCAGATGATGCAAGCATCTGCAGGTGTGTAGCCTTTTTTCTGGTAGATGCCTTAAATAGCAACCAGATCAATCAGGTACGTTAAACACAGACACTCACTCTCCAACCAGAAAGAGTCAGGAATCACTGCACTCTGCTCCTACTCTCAAAAGTAAAAGAATATAAGCACATATTCCAAGCTGCTACCTATAAAGCAGTTATTAAGCTTTCTGGTGATCAGCAGTCTCCAGGAAATAATGTAACTGCACTCCTTCTCTCACCAGGGGAAAACAGAAGCACTAATCCCAAGATGACTACTGAGAGGCAGAATGTGGGCTCTCCAATAACTGGTGGTCTTGTAATAGATGCTTAAAGGTAAAATGAAAAAAAAATGGTTTATCCTAAACACTGCAGTGTGCACTAGAGGAGTTAGATGTTAAAGTAGGTAACTTAAGTTTTGCCTGTCTAAAAAGTTAAGTTTTAGTGAAGAGCCACTATTTTTAAAACAGCAAGCTAGATTTAAAGGGGTGGTCACTTTTGTATTCTGGTACTATGGAATACAGTATGATGGCCAATACATTTAAATTGCTGAAGGGGAGTGATTTCACAAAATGATTATTTTGTACTTATTCACACCAGCCAGTAAAAGCAGAGAGGAAATGTGATATATGGTCAAATTAAAATAAGGGACAGGTAACTCCCTCTACACTCCTCCTAGGACTGTCCGTAGCTATGACCAAGACATACTACAAATCTTTAAACCCAAGAGCAAAATTGATCAAATCCTCTACAGTCATTACCCTACCATTTCTTGGAACAAACACCCATTGGAAATTGGAAGGCTAACACAACTCTAACAATTTAAATCAGCTACCAAAGACTAACTAAAATGTTGCTGGTCATGCCACTCTACTCACCCTCTATAACCTGCCCCCCCTCTTATGTAGCTTTCTCTCTGACCTCATTTGTATTTTTCTGTCATGTTATAGCTCTCCTAGTCATCTTGTCTAGGTAACTACCTATTTTAAAATATTTCTTCTTAGTATACTACCTATTAAATCCTCACTAACTTTAACTAAACTGGCTGTACTTATTAACTCTGTATACTTTCTTTGTACCTATCTTAAGTTATAGGACAAATTAAGCTCTATAAATAATTTTTATGATTTTATGGTACCAACATGAAAATGTTAATATTTGTATACAATATTATTTTTCACTTACAATTTTATTGTAATAATGTGGAAATTTTCTCCCCAGGCCTCCACTTAAAAAAAGGCTATCAGCTCAGCTGGATAAACCTGGTCAAACAAGTGTAAAATAAATAATAATAAGTAACAGAAGGTCAGTAGAATGAAAGAGTTTCTGTGCCACAAACTCCTAATCATTCTGCTCTGCAAATCTAAATTTCTGTTATCCCCAAAACTGCACCTACTGGCAGTGACAGCATGTGTGTGTCTGTCATCTTTGTTAAGAGAATCCTAGGATGTGTAGAAGATGACATTTAGAAGCCAATGAACTTTTAGTGCAATACTGATCCCCCTCTTCCCAGGACCATTATGGCTGTTAGTAAAATAACTGGGACAGGCAACATTCCAGAAGTTCACCTTATTTATAGGTTAGTCCTAAGTTAACTGCCATTACAAGCCTAGTCAATTATCTCTTTTAAGACTCAAACCCTGTACCTTGTATTTACAAAGCAAACACCATAACCATTAGGCCACCCTCCCATCCCGTTAAATTGCCATTTAAAATCTGAGCCACTTCACAACACCATCACTCGAGGAAACTAAAACAATAACAATATAGCTAGTTTAAAATCATTTCAGAGAAATAGTTACTTAGTTTCTGCCCTAACCTAGATGTCACCTATATTAGCACCCCTTGACAATAACAAGACCTTTCCACTTTTGTCATTGGCTGCGTTCCCTACAAACAAGGGGCCAGTAGTATAGCAGGCATTGTGTGCCTATAAAAGGGCATATCAAATGTCAACCCTTTGTCTAATATTCTGCTTTAACTTTGTTCTGGTATTGGTTTGTAAAAAAAAAGTAGGCTTACTTTAGTCTGTGGTCAAATACTCAAGGAAAAAAATAGCCTCTTCATGTTAGAATTCTAAGCTGTCATTCATGTGGAATTACACAGAATGTGCTGTTATGTTTTCAAAGTGATGTTTCCTTTACCTTTCAGTACAGTGCCCCTTCTATGATAAAGAGGACTTGCCTTCTTTACTTTAAACAGAATGTGAGGGGCAGCATACCTCATGAAATACCTATGTTCATATCTACAGAAGTAGAAGTGGTAAATGTACCCCTTTCTCCCCATTAAGGCCCAAATAAAAGAGCTGCATTAACAAACTAAAATTCTGACCTTTAGTAAACAAAGGACTGACAAAGACAAATCCTGATTTGTCCTAATTAGTACTTACTGTGATGACTATTAAAATATTAACAAAGCATGCTAATGCTTAATTTTAACACAAAGGTCCAAAATTATGAATTGAATTGATTATTTTTAATTGAAAGTGATTTTTTTTTGTAATTAATTGCAAGTGATAAAATTATAGTAGTTATTCTTTCTAATCTCATCTTCGCTGACATAATTGTAAGATGTATGCTGCTCAGGTCTATGAAGTAACAGCTGGAGCTTGGGGCAAAAGAAATAGTCATCAGATATAAATTACAAAGCATCATAAATGCTATTGGCATTAGTTATTTTTTATTGCTAGTGCAGAGGTGAGATGTGAGTATTTTCTTATTGACAAAGGCAACCAGAATATGAGGTTCTAAAATATTAGGATTTTCAGCTATGTTATCTGTTATAATCCATCAATGTCAAATATTTATGAGTTTTAGAAACCATTCCATAGCAGGAAAGCAATAAGAGTAATTATGTCACCAATGACCTGATTTTAAAAGTGGGATTAGGAAGCCACTGGGATCACTGAGGAAGGGAGGATCAAGCATTCTAAGGGCAACTTTCTTTTCCCAGGGGTTGGTGGGATTGACACTATGGTGTTGTTGGTGGATGCAGACCAGACCAGATGAGCTTTCTGTACCCATGGAATATTTGGGTACATCAGGAAGGGTATGGCATCACACAGTGACATGTACTGTTCATCTCCCCACCATGGCACCAATGAAGATGTAGCTTGGAAGGATCAGAGGAAAAGTTGCATACAGTATGTTCCATTACTCTTCTGATATGTTCACCACTGACAGATGGAGGACAGAAAGCAATATGAATTGGAAGAGCCAAATGATGGCCTGGAGACAGATCTAAATTTACTCAGATGAAATGGAGGCAGTATGGTGGTAACCTCAATGGAGGAGGGATGAGAGGCCTGCAAAGACCATAAAATTATGCATGAATATCACTGTAATATGCAACCCAATAAAATAATTTAAACGTGATTTTTATTCTGCTTGATGCTTTTATCACGTTTACTTTTATGCTAGGGGAAGTGCAGGATTGCAATGGCACTGTGACTTGGACAGCAGTATATAGGGATGAGTGGAGAGCAAGATGGTAATGGGGCATGACATGCTGGGGGGTAGCATCCTGGCAACTATGGTGCAAATCTGAAAATCCTGGCTACATCCCTGGTAATAATGATGTTTTCCTGAATATTTTGAATCTCAGAAATATTCCTTGTGATAAACATCTTGGTTCAGAGACTTATGTTGAGACAAACCAGAACCACATTACCAATCAGTAGTCAATTGTTGGTTCCATGTATCAAGAACAAAAGATCAGTGAAAGCCAATCTGTTGAAGAAGTGCCTAACCCAGAAGTCCTAATATGATAAGACAAGCAAACTGCTCAATCCTTTACAAGAAGTAGATGTGGTAAGGATGCAAACATCCAAAGGTTATGATGGGAATGGTGTCATGAAGAATACTGGTCCAGAGCTGAGATTGTACATTGTGGAATCAGAAGGAGCCATTTTTATGTGGAAATGGAAACATTTGGGACCATTGTCTGAGCCTATATGACAGGACATAGCCTATGAGAAAGACTTTTTATCTCAGAGTGAGTTGTCTGGTTTTCCAATTCCAGAGAAAGTTCCAGAGGACATTCCCATTCATGTGACAAATCCAGAAGTAATTGTGCTCAGCAGACTGTCCCTGTTGCTAAATTTGGTCCTGACTGTTATGTTACAAGATATGGTCAAATCTCTAAATCCTGCAACAAATATGAAGCAACTTGGACATGAACATTGTGTTCTGTTTCCAATGTATGTAGTAGTGCATGTCTATCTAACTCTGGCATTGTTTTGCATAAAGGGCAATCTTTTTAAGTGGGAGGATGTAGATCAATATGTATGTATATACCTTTAAGAAGCTTTCCAAGGGCTTGCACAAGTGTATAAATACTGAGCATGTGCAAGCTAGACTGCCATTTTGTAGTTAGCTGTTGAGATGTAAGTATATACATATGTAGGGTCTGTCTGTTAACTAGCTCAGTCATATTTAATAATGCTGCTATCCATCCTGATGTGTTTCTATGTATTAAAGCATCTAAACAAAACCCCCAGCCTTCTTGTTATATGTGTTAGAGATGAAGGAGTGACAGCTGTCCTTACTTCCTCCTTGCTAATCCATTGCACTTACAGATTCACTTCTCTCTCCCTCTCTTATTCTTTTCATTCATCAGCCCCTCAAAGTACTCTTTCCATCTGCTCAACACACTCTCCTCACTTGTGCATACGTTTCCCTCATTATCCTTTATCACCCTTACCTGCTGCACATCTTTACTAGCTCATTCCCTCTGTCTAGCCAATTGGTACAGATCATTTTCTCCCTCCTTAGTGTCCAACCTTTCATACAACTCACCATAAGCTTTATCTTTAGCCTTTGCCACCTCTGTCTCTACCATAAGCCTCATCTCATTGTACACCTGTCTACTTTATATAATTTATTTATATAATACAATGTATTGTGTATTTCAAGAGGATGCATAATGTATAGCTATGGTTCAAGGTACTTGTGATGGCATTTCCTTTCACTAGAGTTGCTTGTTATAATGAGAATTTGTAGAAGGCTTATTTCATTTATGTCCATTTTACATGAACTAAAGATCATGTACTTTGCTTTGGCGAAATTAGTAGGTAAAGGCAGTTTGGTCACTGGTGTAGAAAACTGGGAATATAACTAAGTTAATTGTAAATAGGTTACAGTTTTGGCTAGTCAAGCAATTTTACAGCTATTCAGAACACGGAAGCTAACTTCTATTAGAAATTACATTTGAGATAATAGTGGGTAAGCTTTATATGCAAAGCCATTGAAAAACATATGTTACAACTAATCGATAAGGAGATTGGGAGCCTCCAAACACTGGACCCATTTCAGTTTTGATTCATCAAGGGCAAGGCATGCATGCTCGACTAAGTAGACTTTTTTGAAAAGGTTATCAAAGCAATTGATGATGGTCTAATGCTACACACCGCATACCTTAACCTGGCAAAAGGTTTGAAACACTCCCCCACTCAAGCATAGCACTAAAACTAAAAATAACAGGGAATAAACCACCTTCCCCATCCATATTCAAGTGCAACTTGAATCTATGGAAGAGAAAGCAAAAATATACCCAGTGACTGCCCTCTGTACTACTAATGGATAGTGACAGCTCCTAAATGCTTTATTCCATGCATGGGTCGCCTCAAATTATCTATGGTATGATCCCAGTTATTCTAACTAGGGGCAATAGGCCAATCAAACACCAAATGGGATATTATAATCCAAGTACCAAAAGGGAAATTGGATAGACTTAAAATGGCCCACAAGGGCAGTTAACACTTACCTATGAACCTATAAGAAAGAGAGAGAGAGAGAGAGAGAAAACATATTATATCACCTAGTAGTGAGCACTAAGGGACTCATGGCAGTTAAATTGTAGGGGCTGTGTTCAATAGTAAAATGTTTACATATATAATATAGACCATGGCCAGGATTTAATAAAGCTTACACAGAGCTAATCTTTTCATGTTCATAGTGCCATGCTACACAATATGATCCTGCATTTACAGCTGTGGCAGGAACATCACAGGGAAGGGGCACACAGCCCCCTACCACTGCCAAGGCCTCCACAGGCACAGAGGGCCTCGGAGGAGGAACCCCCTGAGCCTCCCCTGTAGGCAGATGTGGGCGTGCCCAGTATGCCCTGGCCTTGACAAAGAGGCAACACATAGCACATACACTGACAACTTAGGGACCCAAGGACAGACACCTCTCTCCAACTCGCACACACAATAAAATGGATGCCACACACATCACACTACCTGTACCTTACCATGTATAGGCCATGTACTGTGTGCATCCAACAGAGTAAGGTCTCAAGCACCATCCTCACAACTGCTGCAGGCACAAGGTAAGTCACACTTCTTAACAATAGATGAATGTAATAGTACATTTTGGTAGCATATTCCAGGTATTGCTGCATGTATGCAAGGGAATGGGGTGGCCTACCGGGATAGCAGCAGACAACTGACAGCTATGTGGAACAACAGGAAACATCTGCCCAATACCAGCTTCCCCTAGCTGAGAAAACTCACTGTAGTGTATGTGGGGGGGACAAATCAACTGGGGGGTTATAGGTCACATGCATGGATGTCAATGTTGGGGTCCCATACTCACCCCTCAGCCTCTCCCAGCAAGTCAACTGTAAAAATCCATTAAGAAATGTCTGGCAAAGGCCCACAAATATGGGCAATGATGAAATAGTCCTCTTACAGATTTACACAGTGATATCACATCAGGTCTTGCAGTTGCATGAAGTCAATGAAGGGTAGGAAGTCTGAAATCCAAACGTCTGCCAACCTGCAGTCTTTAGTGATATGCCAGTATTCTCCAAGACAGGCACAGCATTATGCTAAATGGAATAAAAAAGTAAAGCCAACATCTGCACAGTCTGTACAAATGTGTACAGTTGACAAGTATGCCCCCCAACACACCTGTCTCCCCATAGAAATACAGTAACATGTATGTTTGCAGGGTAATAGCAGCAGAGCACACATTCCCAGGGCTGTTCCAATCAACCTTAAAACTTGTAGGACATCCACAATATGCAGGGGTCAATGAGATATGTATATGCATGGTTAATACTATTGAAAGTGGGCAGCACTTACACTTGGCTGTAGTTGCTGAGTGGCCTAGGTACAGTACTATGGTTAACAGGGTCCATGTTCTAAGACTTTCTGTGCCAACTATTTTGCATGTCAGCTACACCTACAGTAGCACTTTTGCACACTGTCCAGAAGTCAATATCTGTTAGTGCAGGAAAGATGGACAAGTCAGGGACAAGGGGCCACTCATATGGACAGTACACAGCTCAGAATAACCTACACAGTGCCTAGCATACCTGTCACCTGTACAGAAATTTGCAGAATGTCCAGAGTTTTGCATCATAAGTTTGTGGTTTGTCATGAAATTGTGGTTTTCTGGCAAATCATTTGCAAATCATGAAAGACTAAAGTCAGAAAATAATGAACATATGTTAGTTTCAGACTTCATACCCTTTTAAAAAAGCCATGCTAATGCAAAACCGATTAGTGTAGCAGCTATCTACATTTGTAAGGGCAACATTTAACACCTGTCTCTATTTTTGGCCCTTTGTCACCCACTTACTTACAGCTTTCCCCAGATTTCTGGCTCTAACAGGTTGAGAGGTATGGTGCCTAGTGGGAAAGCAGCTACCTGAAAGTTACTGTACTGCCAGGTTATAAATGGGTGCCACCTTACTGTGTCAGCACTGACAACAAGTCATTGGCCGCCATACATACCCCTGGAATGACAGGCTGTCACAGAAGGACCACAGGTATGCCACGTATATCTATTATGCTTGTCCTAACATTGCATTTGCCTGCCAAACTATTTGCAAAACAAGAAAGGTTCATGTCAAAACATCAGTGGCAGACAGTGGAGAATCAGACATCATACCCATAAGAAAAAGCAAGAAAATACCAAACCGGTCTCGCAATTGTCTATGTTTGGCAGAGCATCATTAACACTCTGTCCCCATGTGTGGGCCTATGTCTGACTGTCTTATATGGGCCTGTCCAGATGTCAAGTCTATGACAGGTTGACAATTAGGGCCAACATGCAGCCTCATAATAACATAGCAATACAAACTATCTGAGGATCACAGCAGATGTAGTGGTGCAATGATGGACAAACTGTTAAATAGGTAAACTCAGAGGTCTGAAGCCTATAACGCTGTGTGTGATGTTATGGCGTCTACCCCGCTCACACCATAAATACAAATACATAACAGCAGCCACTGAGGCCAAAGCCTGTGACTGGACTACAGAAGGACAAAGAGACACACATAAGGGGAAGGGGAACCACTGGCCAGACAAGTGGAAAATGTGCACAACAGAACAAATCATCCAGTAACATAGGTACCCTGCAGGGTATGGCATCAGTAAACATCACCCACAACTACACAATACACACCTTTGTAAGTGGAGGTCATCAACAAACAACAATGTAAACAAAGGACACCTCAGAGACAAAAACACATGGGAACTCCACAAACCTGCACACCACAGAACATGTGTAGTCCACACACCAGTGTCTCGCAACCATTAAGGCCTTACCATAAACCCAATATATTACTCATTGGAGACTCCATCATGACACACACAAATGTGCCTCTCACCAGGCTGAAAAAGGAGAAAGTCATGCTTATTTTTCTGTCAGGTGCCAGAATTCACCATATCACACATGCACTCAGGTCACTCCACAACAGGTACTGTTATCTCTCTGGCCTAGTCCATGGCAGTGTGAACAATGTCAGATGTACCTCCCTGGACTATAGGAAGACAGACATGATTCAGCTTGCTGAATATGTGTCCCATGCTGGTATGTCCCTAGCCTTAATCAGCATTCTACTGTCGCATGGAATGATGGCTTAATATAAACAGAAAATTATGTCAGTAACAATTGGCTTACTTCCTGGTGTCATCCCAGGGGGATCCGCTGCCTGGCAGCCTGGAAACATATGACCAACAGACTAAGCTGCTTTGGTAGAGAAGGCCTGCATCTTTCTCACTTGGCCTTCAGGCATCTGGCAAAGGTCCTTGCCTCCCCCATAGTGCCTTTTTAGGGAAAGTCATGGGGTAATACTACCAACATATAACACTCAACAAAATGCAAAGTAAAGGCCATGCTGCTAAATGTTCGGAGTCTAAACAGGAAAATGTACTCATTGCAAACATTTGTAACCCTGGTAGATGGTGACATTTGTGCATTGACAGAAACCTGGGCCACAGTTGTGAGGAGCCACCTATCATTACCTGATGACTCATCTTATCACACAGCCAGACCCCAAAATGTGCACAGCAAAGCCAAAGGAGGTGGAGTATAAAGATATATTAGACAGACACACACCTCCATGCTGGTCAAACAGTCTGACTCACACAAGACACTTAAGTGCAGTCAACAGATGACAAGACCCCTATGCAAATTATAGGTAGCTACAGGCAAACATATCTGACACAGGATACCCATCCCACATATATGGCCGTCTATAAATCTATCAAGATTCAACCTGTTACCCTAATCCTGGCTGACTTATATTAACAAACCACTGATTGGAAAACCAGCCAAGCCAGAAAAGAAATGCACAGAGATTCCCCCACATTATCAGTGCTAAATCTTTAGGACAGCTACTTGATACCCTACAAGATGTGATACATATGTCCGACTTGGCAGTAGCCAACATGATTACCCACTGCAGCCCCCCCATAGTGTCATCCTCTTGCGCAATATCCAGAAAAAAAGCTGTCACATTCGATATCACCAGCTCTCCTGATCCCCCTCTAGCCATGGTAAAATGAAAGTGTCTCCTAAGCTGAGCACAATGACTAGAGGGATGGTATAAATAGCTGAACAGCCCCCTACCGCATGGAGGAACAGGCACCAGTGTCCAAATGTGTGCAAAAGTACTATACCAGCTTATATATATATATATATATATATATATATATATATATATATATATATATAGATAGATATATATATATAGATATATATATACAGGACAAAATAATCATCCAAAATGAGAGTAAACCAGTTTGCAAACATCTGCAATAAACGAACTATGTAACAAAAGGAGGACATTGCTGTCCAGGACCGAGAAGGAGCAGGTGCACAATTGGAAGTAATCTCCCCTAGCCTGAACAAACAAATAATAGCACCACAGAAATCCTCTAAAGTCATCTCCAAATCACCTACATCTAAGACAGACAATCATAAGAACTTCTTGCAATTGTCTTCATTCCCAAAGGAAGCTCCCAGATCTGTGCAGAACTGGTGGTAAAGGACACCACATACACAAATGCCGTCGATATGTCGATATAGCCAATTTACTGGCTGACAGATTCCGTGGAAATGTCTCCCCTCTGCCTCCCATCAGGAAAGCAGGACATCCCTAGTACCTGACCAACCGACCCTTATCACTAGGGAAGAGGGCATCACAGCCCTCTCAAAGCCAAGAAGACAGCCTCCATGGGATCTAAATACATCCCAGCCTGCAACCTACATGAAACAAGGCATGAACTGGAAGCAACATTATGCACCCTACACAACCTAATCCTGAGTACCACCTTTGTTACAGCCAACTGGCAGACAGCTACTGTCATCCCTTTACACCAACGTGGAGTGTTCATTGGTTTGGGAAATTAAAGACCCATCAGCTTAACTAGCCTGATCTGCAAGGCCATGCACTGGATCATCATGGATGTCATTAACAGGGACATTGGCAAATGCAAAGTACTTGACCCCGCACAGTCTGTCTTTCTCAAGAGGAGTTATGTCAGTGAACTCTGGATGACTTCCTGAGACAGCCAACAAAGGCAGAGATGAAGGAAAGATTGTGCACTCTGGCCACCTCAACCTGGCCAAAGCCATACACACTATTCCCCAATTGGCCATAGTACATGAACTCTAGGCAGCAATTCATATGTTACCAGATGGGTAGCAAATTGGTTCATTGATAGAACCCACATGATCATAATAGGGGTAGCCAACCCAAGCAGTGCACCCATAATGAGCAGTATACCACAGGGATCAGTCTGGGGGGCCTCTGGTATACAGGATATACTTCCCTGAGGTGCAGGCCATAACACTGGCCTATGGCTGACCAACTTGGCAGATGACTGCAAGCTGGGAACAGTCATCAATACCCAAAGTGATGTGGACGTTCTACAACATGGTCTCACCAAAACAAATGACTGCTTCTAGAAACATAGCCTCAAGCTGAATGCCTGCTAATGCATCATCATCCCAGTTGGGAAGATTGATGTCCTTACATATTATCACATTAACAACATTGTCCTACATACACAATGAGTACTGAGGCATTTCACCACCCAGGTTGATAGCAACCTGAAGTCTGTGCACCATGTTGCTTCTGTTGTACAGAAAGCTTCATAGATGGGCCAACTCAAAAGCAAGGGTATCTCTTTCAGGGACAAATAGGTCATGAGATCCATATATTCTAAGCTTATAAGAGTAATTATTTTGTACAGTGTCCCCTTCAGCATGTACCTCACAAAGCACATGAAGCAGCTGGAGAGACCAAAGAGGTTCCTCACCAGGAGATTCCAGGACCCCAAACACCTACCCTACACAGATAGGCTAACAGCACTGTCCCTCTACTCAGTCCCTTACAGACTTCTCAGAGGTCACCTCTGGCATACAAAGCAAGCCAGACTCTGCTGTGATGGGACTGTTTCACATCTGGAAGGCAAGGCCCACTCAAACAACCTGTAGGTGCACCATCATCCTTGTCTGTGATATCAATAGGCTTGGTGTGACAGATTTGTGTCCCACACACTCCCCCATCTGTGGACTACACTCCCTGTTCACATCAAGCCAAGTGCAGCAATATGCCTTGTGAAGTGCAAGGGAAACAGAAAATGCAGTCCTGTGACTCCACCTGTGCCCCTTCTGGTCAGGGGCTATGGGTGCTGACATGTCTTAACATGGGCTACACTCTTGTCTGCGAGGGTTATAAAGGTTTCAGGCCCAATAGCCTAGTAACCTTATATCAACCTATCAATGTATAAACAAATTTCTGTCAGTGGTTCACCACATTATTCTGTACTGCCCTGCCATTGACATAGCTGGAAATCACAGTGCTATGTGAAATATACCACACATATAATGGACATCTATGCTCAGTAGAAATCACTCTGTACCCACACCAGGATATAGCATTTCAGTTAAGAAGAATACCACACAAGCAGGACATCCCCAACCAGTATATCACTGAGGTGATGGAATGTTTACACAGCTTCATCAGCCAATCGGTTGTAGCCACACCTCTCAGCCAGCCAGATTGGGAAAGAATGTCTATAGTTTGGCTGAATATTTCAGTCTGTGCATCATACATCTTGTATATCCCAGGTAACTCACTGTGATGATCTGAGGATATCTGTCAGTAAGTAATGACACAATACATTTCAGTTTCAGATGGCATATATGTCAGAAGATGTCTGCTAAAATAAACCCTGTTACTCTAGCAACTTTCTACATTAATAAGAGCAATGTTTATAGTATCTCCCTATGTTTGGGCCATTGTTCCCCAATTTTGGCAGGCTATCTTCAGATTTCTTGCACTAACAGGTATGGCTATAGCACACAAAACAACATACTGGAGTACAACTTTCTCTGGATGGAGTCCCACTCTTACTATAGAAGGTCATACTGGGCATGTTAATACACTCAGAGAATTATAGCCCATGTCTAAACCTACATTGGGGTATATAAATGTATAGTGCATAGATGTCTTTGTATACAGACAGCTATGTACACCTTAACTATCTCCACCCACACCCGTCAGACAGGATTACCCTCAGCTAGCAGTAGGTGGCCCATATGTGATATATCTGCATCTGTTGCATGTGATACACAGACATATATATGGGCAACATATAGCAATATATACATATAGCAATATACACATAGACATGGGGAAGAGAGAGGCACACAATGATAGAGAGAGAGTCACAGGGAGACACACACACAGAGTGAGTTATAGACAGGGATATACTGGAAGCCATAGAGTGATGTCCTGCTGTGGACAGTTGCATACCAGTTGTAACCAGTCGCATGTGCCAGCATGAAGATGAGCCCCATTGTGTAATAGTACTGAGGTAGGGGGTTGTAATATCATATCACCCACCTTTGTGTCATGTGTGTTGTATTTTAAAGTATTATGAGATCTTTCCCACTCAATACACATCCAAAGGCCCTACTGTTCAAGATCTGCTGATGTCATTCACTTTCGAAGTACCTTTTAACACTTGTCAGGCCTATAAGCTCTATGGCACATGTGATAACTGTGTACACTATAGTACAATGACTAGATAGGTAGAGGTTCTAATTTCAGTTCTGGCAAGTGTGTGTGTGTGTTTGTAGGTTAAAGAATTTTAGGCCATTCCCACCCAGTGTGCTGCCCATTGCCCTACTTTACAAGGGCTGCTGATATCATTCACCTTAGAAGTACCTTTGGGCAGCCTTTAGCCCTGTAAGCTCTCTGGCACGTGCAATAACTGCATAATACTATAATGCAAATATCTAAATAGGTAGAGGTTCTAATGTCAGTTCTGGTTAATGTCTGTGTGCATATAAGTGTTTGTAGGTTAAAGTATTTTGAGGCCTTTCCCACCAAGTACACTTCCCATTGTCCTACTTTACAAGGGTTGCTGATGTCATTCACCATGGAAGTCCCTTTGAAGAGTCTTCTGCCCTATAAGCTCTTTGGCATGTGCAATAACTGCTTAACACTGTAGTAGAAATAACTATATAGGTAGGGTTTCTAAACTCTATACCGACAACTGTGATACTGCGTGTGTGTATGAAAACCATATCCTGTATGTGTGTGCATTGGGGTGGGAATCATATCCTCTGGGGGTGGATTATACCATTTTGAGATGTGTGCGTGCCATAATTACGTAACAATATAGTACAAATATCTAGATAGGCAGGGTTCTAGTCTTAGTTCTGATGAATACATGTGTGCATAAAAGCATGTGTAGACGTGTGTGGGGGTTACAGTATTTTAAGGCCTTCCCAACCCAGTACACTTTCTATTGCCCTACTTTACAAAGCCCACTGATGCCATTCCACTTAGAAGTACCTGTATACACTCTTCAGCCCTATAAGCTTTGTGGCACATGCAATAACTGTGTAATACTATAATAAAACAATTAGATAGGTAGGGGTTCTAATCTCAATACTGGCAACTATGGTACTGTGTGTGTTTGTGTGTGAAACATATCCCCTTTGGTTATTGTGTGTGTTGGTTACACCATTTTAAGGCCTGTTGACCCCCTCCCCATGGCATTACTTTAAAGACCAAGTGAATGGCATCTGCTTTACATGCTCCATGTTAAACTATACAGCCCGTGCCAGTCATCTGTACAGATGTATATAAAATATGTAGATGTTTGCAACCTATATGACGTCTGTGTCCCCTAACAATGGTCATTTATGAGAAACCATTGCCAAATATGTCACAGTTACTGTAGCGACAGACGTGTCAGCATCAGACTTCATAACTATCTAAAACATCATGCTGATACAAAGTCTGTTCCTCTATCACTTGTCCTTGTTTGTAAGAGCAATATATGAGACCAGTTACAATTTTTGGTGGTTTATCACACCATCCATGAAGGCATTCCGAAGATTATTTGTTGTAAGAGGTAGTAAGTTATGTCCCAAGCATATAATTTCTATGGTGCATGTAATGTGTCCATAGCAATATAGTACATACAAGTGGATATGTAGGGTTACTAATCTGTCTATTGACAACTGTGTATGTGTTTCTGTATGCATATCTCCTGTAGCTGTCTTTACTGTGTGTATGTGATGGTTATACCATTTTTTGTGCCTCTTTCACCCTGTTAAGTCTCCCATTGCCAATCTAGTTTCAGCCCTTACAGATGTCATCCACCTTACAAGCACAAGTTACACAGTTTCTAACACAAAGGCACTGTGGTGCATGCAATAGTCATATCACTGTGTATTACACATAAATAGATACGTAGGTCATCTAATATGAGAAGTATCAACTCTATGTGCATGTGTGTTTCAATGCATGTCACCATGCAGCAGGGTGTGTGTGTTTCAGATGGCTCTACCGTGTTTTCTGGCCCCTGAACCCTCCATTGGCAATGCTAACAGCCCCTGCAATTGTCACCCAATTAAATAGTAGTGGCAGACACTGCAACACTACATTACCACTGTGGTGTTTGTGTTATGTATCTAGCACTATTGTTTGTAAAACTGGGCAGGTAGAGGTTGTGCTCAGCCCTTCAACAGCTGTCCCATGTACAAGACTATGATCTGTGTGCACTACCAGCACAAGAGGCCAAACTTACATATGAGATAGCAGACACACATGCTAGTGATTGTCAGGTTAGGCTAACATAGGCTGAACTGTGTCAGGAATTCACTCCCCAAACCTGTCAAACACAGTACCATGCATACCCTCATCAACTGCATCAAGGATGAGTGGATGGGAAAGAAATGGCCGGGGCAACAGGTGTTGATAGGTGAATCTGTTGGGGGTAAAGTAATGGCTAGGCTTTTGAGGGACCTAGTGCCAGTAAGCAGTAACCTCCTTTGTATGTATGAGCCTGTGGTACTACAGAACACCCATGGTGACATGTATGAAGGCTAGCTGGCAGTGTTAAGGGGTATGTATGCAAGGTCACACTGTCTGCCCTCATTGTCCCTTACACACTGTTGCATGCATACACACCTGGTAAACATGTACATATACAGCTGTACCTTGGCTATTAAAAGGTTACTATGTTTCCACTCTGCCATATTCCTTGTTGCTAATGTCAGCAGATCCACAGCCTGCATACACACAGACAGCTAGAACACAAACAGAATACAGCATGTGAGACTGCATTCAGTCAGCAGTACTAGCAACAATAATGCATCATGGCTAAAAAGGTACATACACTTCGATGTGTACCCATAATAATTGACAGCAGACAGCACCTTACACAGCATTACATTACTACACTGTACTATATTCAACCTGTGCATCAGACCCATATTAGCATGTCCCTGCATTGATGGTATGGATATTGGGGATGTGGCACAGGTATCATCGTATGCACAGGGTGTGGTATAGGTTTGCCAGAGGCCTAGGCTGGATCATACGTTTGACATCATGTGTGTGTGTGTGTGTCTGCAGGAGTGTTGTCTTATTGGGCCATGCAGAGGTGCTTTGTGTGTCTGGTGGTGACCTGCCTGTGATAGAGATGTGTGAGTGTTTGTATGCACACAGTCAAGCCATGAGGTTGTCCTACACAGGGGTATGTTGGGTAGCTGTAGACTGTCCATGACAGGATGTATATTTTGCTGTCTCCGGTCATGGACATGGGAACTGGTTCTGCCAGGAGTGTCACTGGCACCATCAGGCCCAAGGCCAGATGCAGTACTGTTCCCCAATGGTGACTGCTGTCTGTTGGATCCATGTCCCTGACAGGACCAGCTAGGACTACATGCCCATATCCTGCTCTGTTGTGGTGTGGACAACACCCTCCCTTCAGTAGTGCTGGTGGTACTTCCTCTACAGGAGTGTAAATGTCAATGACCCCGTGGTCTCTCAGCTGATCTAGTTGCTGACCTACATTCATGTGGTTGATGCCATACTCCCACCACATGCTCCAACACAGGCATTACACAGTCGAGGATTGAAAATGTCTCACCCCACCATCTATCCACAACATCAGCATAATAATGCATGGCATCACCAAGGCCGTGGAGGTTGTCATGCATGGCAGGAAATGCTGCATTCATGACCCTAAGCATCTGTCTAGTCAGAATGTGCCTGTGCCACCATGATGGACCGAAACATGCATCTGGTGACACCTGCTGTAACACTTGTGACAGGGACTTGATGGGCAGCAGTCCTCCTTCGAGCACCCTTGTCCATCTGCCTGTGTGGGACATCACCTGCTCTCTGGCTATGGCTCGTGTCTACACTCACATTTGCCATAGTCACCACACTAGCCTACTCCATGCCACCACCCTCCAACTGTCCATTATCTGTGGCTGCTGGGGACTGGATATGGGTTCTATATTATATGAACGAAAGTTCATATAAGCGAATGCTCTAATAAGTGAAACTCCTGGACATCGAAGTGTGTGTTGTGGGATCGCAGTACAGTGAAGACTGGAGTTTTTGCCCTTTCCTTAATGTAGTGCGACCTTGGAGTTGGAATATATATTTAGCGGGGGACTGTTGAGGCACAGGCCCCCACAATATTATTTTTGATGTCCAGGATTTTTGCTCATTGAGAGTTTGCTTATATGAACTTTCATTCATATAATATAGACTCCTGGGTATGTGGGGGCATACTGTCTGTGTGCGTGGACATTGTGGGTGAAAGTGGGAGCCCAAGCAATGGCACAGATTGAGCCCCCAACTCCACCTGTGCCTTTCTATGACCACCATCATAATCAAAGTCTGCAGAGACACTGACAGGTTATGAGAAGGGAGAGACACCGACCCCCATGTTCACCTGTGAGGTGAAGACAACATACGTAAATTAATACCTGCACTATAACATTTGCTGATACATACACACACACACACACACACACACACACACACACACACACACACACACACACACACACACACACACACACAGACACATGCAGGTGAGGTGGCACAAAGGCATTATACAGACCACACAATATCTGAATGATGACATGTAGGACACACAATTGGACCACAACGTATACACTCTGGACAGGCTCTCACAAAAATGCAGTGCAGCTATGTCCACTTAATGTTGCTACTAATATACACCTCTGAGATACATGAGGAATGGTAGTAGGTGATGGACCTTCACCTAACACACACTGCACCCATGTACACATTATTGATGTACACCTTTATAACACAGTGACAGCACCTACAGAAATGTTACAGCTCCTGCAAATAGGCTCCTGTGATGACCACTGTGATGCACTGCAGTTAACCCCACCACAAGTGAATATGCACATATTTCAATATGGTCAGAGTAACAGTTGTGTGCATGGAAAAATGCATACCCTTAACGTGCCTAAGGTATTGGTGAGATACAACAAGACATTTCCATACTCACCAGCTTCAGAATGCTGTTCCCCATCCAGACCAGAGGGACCTATGTAGTTGTAGGAGAAAAGTATTGTCAGCAGACTCACATGTGGCATTGGTACAGGATAAATGATGCATTATTGTACGTGTACAGTACAAGCTCTGATACTACACAATTTGCTATCATTCACTATAGCTGTGCACTTGTGTGCATTACAAAACCCACCCACAAATGCAGTTTGACCTGACATATGCATCTAGATACTCTACGGATGCCAGTATGAATGATACAGTATTGAATGATGTTCACTGGGGCTTTACTTGGACTCTCCTCACCTGTTGTCTTGGTGCCACTCACCTACACAACATAGGTATGTACGGTTTCCTGGGGTGTGATGGCTGCCCAAGGTTGGTGAGGAACTCCTCTGCTGGTATCAATGTGGCCTGCATAGCAGGGCCAACACCTGTGGCTGTACGGTCCCTGGCCAAAGCAGCAGCCCTTTGCCGGGCATGGTGTATAAGGTCAGTTGCCCTGTGCCTGACCTGTTCATAGGTTCGCCCATGCTGACCCACATTGTTTAAATTGGTGACTACTTCAGTCCACAGGGTGGTCCGCTCTTGCAACTGCTGTCCGTTCTGACTGAAGAGGACTGCGTGATGCAGTTGTAATGCACCAATTATTTCTACAGTCTCAGCATCAGAGTAGAAGGGTTGCTGCTGACGTGACATTCCACCTGAAAGACATGAACAGGGAAACACATCACAGGACTTCATACATTGGGCAACATTATTTACAGATCATGCACATCCATGTTTGCTAGCGCTATCCACTGCTAACAATCACATCATATCCCTGCCACTATTGGCATTACAAAGTGCATTGCATTCCTTGACCTGATGTGGCATGTTCTCCCCAATTGAGGACCATTAATGTGCATAATCCTCCATTCATCATTCACATCAGACAGCACATGCAGCAGCTGGGGACATCACAGAAATTCCCTACGAGGGCATACCAGGCTATCAGAAATCTAACATACACCTATGGGCTATGAGGCCAAGCCTCTACCCGGTGTCATACATACCCCTCAAGAGTTACCTCACTCTGGCATGCCGGGCAATCACACACTCCACATTGCTGGGACTGCTGCATGAGTGCAGGTCATGCTACACTGTGTTAACACACACACACACACACACACACACACACACACACACACACACACACACACACACACACACACACACACACACACACAGACAAACAACCTCCACCTGGTGAGTGACCTGGGCTGGCCTTGTTGACATCTTGGATGTATGTCATACACAATCACCCTTATGGGGAATGGGTACCCTGTCTACATCAGGCAGAGTAGCTACCTGACCCTTTGCAGGCATAACATGGTCAGCTGGATGGTTAGTGGCACATCCACCCTTGGGATACCACCTGTGTCCCTGTTGGAAGGGGACATCAGCTGCTGCCTTGCAAACATATAGGCTAACATATGGCCTAGGGATATGGCCGCTCAGGGCCCACAGCCTAGTAACATGGTATGGTACATAGAATACCATAAGTGGCCTGTCTGCTGTGACAGACTGTGTTGTAATGTGTCCACACACATATGTGCCATCGGCTGCTGGGTGTCCCCTATGGTCAGCATCACAGTAGCATGTATTGAAGCCTACATCCCACAAGTAGGTGAGTGGTCCTTCTGGTGCATGTGGACATTCCAGGAACATCTGAGCTACATAATAACTGAGATCAGTGCATATGTGTTGTAGGGTGACTACCTCATTGGTGTCTGACATCTTCAGCAACCAGATGTTTGTGAAATGTATACATGTGCCTGAAAGATGTAGAATCCCCCTGCCAGATAGATGTGTATTTCTGCACATCACTTGAACAATACATGATGTTTGTCCACATAGGTTGGGGAATGTGTCTGTGGCATGCCAGATCCCTGGGGGCACAGTGATGGTGCCTGGGTATCTGGTACTGTTTTCATTCCCTTACATTGTATGCTCAGTATGTACACACTGCTGCTGACCTAGTGCCAGCATCAACCCACTACTACTACCTATAACTTGCTGTCCTGCTCCAGGGATCACCAGGTATGGTAGCCGTAGGTGTGAGGCAATCAAATACAGATGTGGAGTACACACTCACCTAGGCAGATTATGTCAGGAATGGTCAAGGAGACCTGGACAATCTGTGAAATAACCCTGTATGACATTGTCAGACTGAGAGGGGCTCAACGATGGTACATGATGTGATATGCCATCTGTATCCACCAGTGCGTGCTGTCAGTGTGTCACCCCTGCAATGGCCCAATCATCAGGGAGCCTATATACTTACCACTACCACCAGTGATGGATGTACACAATGGCAGGATGACAAGTACATGCACATTAGAGTACAATTATCCTTTCAGAGCACACAGAGTTCACAGTCAGTGTGGGGATCATTTCTCCCCCTCTCTCCACATCCCCAATAACACTGCACACTGGCACACTTATGAGGTTAACATGTCAGCAGAGCGGTTAGTCTAAAGCATCTGTCAGCCTCTCTATCCAACCAGTACTTTGGGTCCCTGGCCAAGTAGATGACACGGACACTTTGCTATTTGTGTTTTGAATCACACACACACACACACACACACACACACACACACACACACACACACACACACACACACACACACACACACACACAAACACACACACTCCTCTTAAAGTCTGGCACAACATTGCTACCTATGGGCCCTGCAGCCCAGACCTTAAGGTAGTTTGCACTGCCACAATCCATCTGTTTAACAGCTACTGTAAGGTCCTCAACAAAGGGTGACAAATCCTACTGTGTGATGAGCCTATTAGCAAAATGGCAAGTGTGACCAAGGCCAGGGCTATTGTAGTGAGCTATTCAGTGTCACTACATGCATATGCAAGTACGTTAAGAGCTGTCTTAGTGGTATACAGACCAGACACAATGACAAGGTGTAATGGTATATGATAATAACTAATAAAGGAACAAGCGAATACTCAGTCAATGCAGTAACTACACAGTTCAGACTCACAGGGTTACATGTAAGACAACATTGCTGGACAGTCTGCAATACATACAGGAAATGTATAAAGTACTAGGTGCATATGTTTATAGGATGATACTAGGCTATTGTCCCAGATGTCCTCATAAGCCTAGCCCAGATCTTTGCCCATGTCCCCTCAACATCAGCACCTGTTTTCCCTGTCCAGCTGGGACCCCATTTGCGATCCCATGGGGTGTATTTTGTGTTTCCCATGCAGTCATCCAGCTTCTATTTAAAGAAGGCAAGGGGGATACTTTGCTAGACATGGGAAGGGAGTGTATTTTACAGAGTCTATTGTGGGAGACACACAATAGACTGTCTATTGTGTGAGGCACACAATATGCTGTCTATTGTGTGAGACACACACGTATCCCACCAACAAGTACTATTCATGTAACAGACCAGGTGAGGGTCTTACATGCAGGTTGCGTGAGTGGGGTTTGTCTTACAGATATGCAGAAACTCTATCAAGGCTGGATTGGGAATTGCCTTGTATGCCAGACACACATCACTTATGATCAGTCTGTATGAGACTCAGTAGAACAACGGGGCTTTCAGCCTATCTGTATAGGATAGGTGTTGCAGACCCTGGATATTTCTGGTCAGGAACCTCTATGGTCTCTGCAACTGCTGCATGTAGTTGGCAAGATACATGTCAAAAGAGCCATTGTACTCAGTAATAGGTCTGATGTCTGCTAAGGGAGGAGTACAGGGATGCTCTGGCTTCCTGGTTCCTGGATGACATATCCTTATTTGTGATGTGGGCCATGTAGACAGCCTTCCGTATAATGGTGCCAACACATTTGGAAAATGTCAGTTTGCTATCAACGGTGCACAAGTTGCCTCACACCTGATTGCATGCTGAGCACATTGTTATCACTGTCATAACTACTGTGGATGACATCTACCACAACAGGGATAATTATGCATTCCCTGGCATTCAGTTTGAGGCAATGATTCTGACACTAGTCATTAATTTGGGTAAGGGCCTCTAGTAGGATGCTCACATCACTTGGGGAATGTAAGACAGTGACCAGCTTGCAGTCATCTATAAACCTGGTCAGCCACAGGCCACTGGTTTTGGCTTGCACCTCAGAACAGTATATCCCAAACAGTAGAGTCCCCAGACAGATCATTGGGGTACATTGCCCTTTAAGGGTCTACTACTAAGGGTGGCTTCCACTACTTTGACTGAGTGGGTTCTATCATGGAGCCAGTTAGCTACCCATATGGTAACATACAGGTTCTATGCCTATGTATTATGGCCAACTGGGGATTATTGTCAGATGCTTTGGCTAGGTGAAGGTAGGCAGTGTGCATTGTCTTCCCCTCATCCATGTATTTGTTCACCGCTTCAAATAAGTTGACCAAGTTTAACAGGCCTGATCTCCCTTTGACAATACCAAACTGTGTGGTCTCCAGCATTTTCAGGTTGCTGATGTCGCTGTTTATAAAGTCCTTGATAATGCCTTCACCTGTGTTGCAGAACAGAGTAGCTAGGTTGATGTGCATATGATTGGCTGGGTCACTGGATGCTCCACCTTTGTGTAGAGGGATGACAGTGGCTGTCCTCCAGCATTAGATGACTACAGTTGGTACTGGAGCTGAGAGATCATGCCTGAGTTCATGTAGAATGCAGCCAGGGATGTTATCAGGTCCCATGGAGACTTCAGTTTGTTGCCTTTGAGAGGGCATTACAGACCTGCTCCCTGGTGATGAGGGGAGGGGCGGTTGCTGTGCATGTCCTCCTATACTGATGGGGGGACAGGGGGGTGACATTTTCACTTAACCTATCTGCAGCAGGTTGGCTATAGCTATGGTGTGTGTGTGTGCATGTGGTGCTATTGACCACAAGTACAAAGTGGATTTGGTTGTTGCCCCTGACATTGCAAACATATGTGAAGAAGGCCTTGTAATTGGCCTTGGTGGATGCATCCAATTTGTACTCATAGTTAGCCTTAGGATAATTAACCTGTGATCTCATTTGCTTGTTCAGACAAAGGTGAGATTGCTTCCAATTTGGCAATTGTCATGCTGTCACACTATGCACACTGACAACATGTTTGCCTCATATTTGTAGTCATTTTCTCATACAGTTGTGTTTAGTCTAGCAAATCACTGGCAAATCAGTAAAGACTGAGGTCATAACATAATAGGATACATTTGAATGTCAGTTGTCATATCCTTCACAGTATTCCTGTGAATGAAAAACGTACTTTGCTATCAACTGTCTCAGTGTGTTACAGTAATATTTCTAAAGTGTCACTATTTTGGGGTGGTTTCCCCCATTTATGTGTGTCTTTGTCCAGATGTCTTGTTCTAACAGGTTGAGAGGTATGACTGAGCTGCAAGAGTGTAAACACAGTGTGCCATACTGACAAAGAACAGAAATGTATATCAAGTATTACCTGTGTACATGTATGTATTAATAGGTGTAGTTGGAAGCCTCAAACATACAGGCATGAGTTGCAAAATGTCAGGTAAATATGCTATACTTGTTTTAGAAATGTGTAACCTGGGTTTCAGTGCATCAAACAGATATAAATGTCTGCAGCAACAGGTTTTTGTATTGCCTCGAAACAGAAATAATTACTAGTTTGACCATAATTACTAGCTTGGAGTTGGAAAAGTGTTTAACTGTGTCAGGACTTTGTGTCCAAGACTACAATAAACATCTATATGAGCACCTACATAGCTGAATGGACGCAGCAATACCTGACTTGTAAAACTTATCCTCCCCCAAGGTAGATTAAACCTCTGTAGTGGACAGCATCAATACATACCCCATAATATGTGGAAATATTGGCTGTAGAGGGCCAAGAAGGAGCAGGTACAAAATTGGGAGCAATCTCACCACTGTCTGAACAAGCAAATGATGTCACAGGTGAATTACTCTACAGCTAACCTTGAGGGCAAATTGGACACATCCACCAAGGCCAGTCACAAGGCCTTCAGCACATATGTCTGCAACCCAGAGGCAACACCCAAATCTGCACTGCACTGATGGTCAATAACACCACATACACATACGCCACAGATATAGCCAACCTGCTGCAGACAGGTAAGTGAAAACCTCACCCCCCATCCTCCCATCAGTAAAGGAGGACATGCACAGCACCTGACACCCTTCCCTCATCATCAGAGAGTATGTCCGTAATGCCCTCTCAAGGGCAACAAACTGAGGTCTCCATGGGACCTGATAACATCCCTGGCTGCATCCTACATGAGCCCAGGGATGAGTTCTCAGCTCCATTACACACTGTAGTCAACCAAAGCCTGAGCACCAGTGTTATCCCATCTGCATAGAGGACAGCCACTGTCACCCCTCTACACAAAGGTGGAGCATCCACTGACCCAGCCAATCACATGCACATCAGCCTAACAAGCCTGATCTGCAAGACCATGGAAGGCATTATCAAGGACCTTATAAACAGGGATACTGACAACCTCAAACTATTTGAGCCAACACAGTTTGGTATTGTCAAAGGGAGATCAGGCCTGTTAAACCTGGTCAACTGCTTTGAAGTGGTCAACAAACAAATGGATGAGGGAAAGATGGTGCACACTGCCTACCTTCACCTAGCCAAAGCCTCTGACAATAATCCTCAGTCAACCATAATACATAATTGTACATAACCCCACTCACGCAACCTGCACACAAGGGCCTCACATGGTCTGTGACATGAATAATACTTGTTTTGTGTTTTAAAAACATAAATGGTTTTATGACATAAGTTGTATTATTGTCATTTATATGTAAAGGTTAAGCATAGCTGAGTAGGTTGGCACAGCATGGCACAGTGCTCAGCAATGCTTAAACAAAAATGAAAAGGCATATATAGCCGTTTAACAGCAAATCCTCACTGGCTGAATGATTAGGACACTGGATCTTGTACCTGAGGTGCAAGGGTTGAATCATGGCCATTCAGATTTTTACATGATAGGAAAGTGTTGTAAATGTTTTGTATTTCTTTTGTATACAATACATTGACATATGTTAACTGTGGTGGTCCATCCAGACCAGAAGCTTTTTTGCAGTGGAGACCTGAGTATAAAAGCCTCAGTTTCTCCTAAGTGTCCAATGCAGTACAGTGATAGGAACAGATAATTTACTGAAATACATAACTTTAGGAGATATAATAAAATAGTGTCAGTGGATGTATGACGTGAAATGCTCCATGTAAACTCAAGTGTCCCAGACAGTACAGTCACACCCCAAAGTAATGTAACAAAAGCACATAGGGGGACACCATGTAAAGTAAAATATGTACACTTAATAGTATGTCAGTAAGGACTAATTAATGTGCAATTCATTAATTGTCTAGAAATGAAAACTGAGCAATGCTTACAAAGTTTGAGCATTGATAAGAAGCATACTTGTAAGCAGCATTCAGCCCAGCTAGGCGGATTTGCTCAATGCTGGGTCTGGTGGACTGGCCTTGGTGATGCCATATATTATTATGCTGTCATGGAAAGACGGTGGGGTGAGACATTGCCATTGCTTGCCCATACAATGTCTGTGCTTGAGCATGCGGTGGGAATAGGGTGTTAGCCATGTAGATGTAAGTCACCAACAAAATCAGCTGTGAGTCCATGTGGCCATGCACATTCACACTCCTGTAGTGGCAGTACCACCAGCACTACCAATGGGAGGGTGCTATCCACATCACAACAGAGCAGGCCATGGGCACATGGTCCTGGCAGCAGCCATCAGGAAGATGGATCCAGCAGACAGCAGTCACCACTGGGGAGTAGGACTGCATCTGGCCTTGGGCCTGGTGGTGCCCATGAGACTCCTGGCAGAACAAGCCCCCATGTCCATGGCCAAAGATGGTGAACTGTACATCCTCCCATGTACAGTCCACAGCTGTCCAACATACCCATATGTAGGGCAACCTCATGGATTGACTGTATACAAACACTCACACATCTCTATCACAGGAAGGTCACCAGCAGATACCATACCATAGATGCAGGGACATGCTAATATGGGTCTGATGCACAGGGTGAATATAGTACAGTGTAGTAATGTAATGCTCTCTCTAAAGCTAAAAATACAGCATCAATGGGACTGGATGATGTCCCCGGCTGTGTGCTACATGAGCTAAATGAGGAATTAAACCCGCACATAAGGCAGCTGTTTAATCTCAGCCTTACCACAGGATACGTGCCCAAGGAGTGGCGTACGGCAACTGTGGTCCCACTCCACAAAGGCGGTGCCTCTACGGACCCTGGTAATTACCGCCCCATAAGCTTAACAAGTCTAGTCTGCAAAGCTATGGAGAGGATCATAATGGAGCTCATAAACAAAGATATAGGGGACTTGCAGACATTGGACCCGACCCACTTTGGCTTCACAAGGGCAGATCATGCCTTTGAACTTGGTCGACTTCTTCAACAGTCACCAAGGCCATTGATGAAGGAAAGGCAGTCCATACAGCCTACCTTGACCTTGCAAAGGTTTTCGACACAATATCCCACTCGGGTATTGTAGAAAACTTACCAGCTTAAATGTAAACCCATATGTCACAAGATGGGTTGCAAACTGGCTTAAGGACAGAACCCACAGGGTTAGAGTTGCTGGCGCTATGTCAGACTCCAAGCCGGTCACAAGTGGTGTCCCACAGGGCTCGGTCCTTGGCCCCCTATTGTTCGGCATCTACTTCTCAGAAGTACAGGCCAACATGGGAGGACTTTGGCTGACAAAGTTTGCAGACGACTGCAAACTGGGCGCCATAGTGGAAAGTGCATCGGACATGGATATCCTTCAGAAGAGACTCACAAAAACAGATAGCTGGTGCCAGAGCCATGGCCTGAAGTTAAACGCCAAAAAATGTATAGTCATACCCTTCGGGAAAAACAAGGTAACCCCAAGCTACCATATTGGTGGCAATCCACTAAGCACAGAAGAGTTTGTCAGGGACCTGGGGACCCAGGTTGACAGTGGCCTTTCTTTTGACACTCACATTGCTAAAGTGGTTAGAAAGACCTTCTACATTGCCCACCTGATCATGAAGGGACTCAAATCCAGATCTAGTGAGGTCATTGTTCCCCTGTACTCTTCACTTATCAGACCAATGATTGAGTACAATGCCCCATTCAGGATGTATCGCACCCGACATCTGCAGCAATTGGAGAGACCCCAAAAGTTCCTCACCAAAAGGATAAAGGGACTCCAAAATCTGTCATATGCTGCCAGATTGAAGAAACTCCAGTTCTATTCAGTTGCATACCGTCTGCTCAGAGGTGACATGTGCCTGACATACAAGGCCATGTCCAACCCGGAATTAATGGACATGCTCCACCTCAAAAAATCCAAATCCACCAAAACCACTAGAGCAAGTGACTTAAACCTTAGCACGGATATAAATAGGACGTGCTGGAGGGATAGATTTATCACTCAGAGACTCCCTATGCTATGGAATAAAATCCCGGTCCATGTGAGGCAGAGCACCTCGCTGGCTCTGTTCAAGAGAAATCTTGACCTGTGGATGGGAGATCGTAGGTTTATCCCGGGAATCATCTCTGTGTCACTGCTGGACAGAGGCACAACAAACTAATGGGCACAGTATTTTTCATATAAGGGTATGTAAGCCACAAAAATTTGGGCTAGGCTTATAAATGCCTTAGGGCAGATAGCCTAGTATAAACCTATGAACCTATATACACAGCATCTCTGCATGGCCAAGTTAGACAACACCCCTCCAAACACACACACATGATGTCAACTATATGACTCAGCCTAGGCCTCTGGCAAACCTACACCACACCCTGTGAATATGATGATACCTGTGCCACATCTATGTTCTCCATACCATAGATGCAGGGACATGCTAATATGGGTCTGATGCACAGGGTGAATATAGTACAGTATAGTAATGTAATGCTGTGTAAGTTGCTGTCTGCTGCCAATTGTTATGGGTACACATTGAAATATATGTACCTTTTTAGCCATGATGCATTATTGCTGTTAGTACTGCTGACTGACTGTAGTTTCAAATACTGTATTCTGTTTGTGTTCCAGATGTCTGTGTGTCTGCGGGCTGTGGGCCTGCTGACATTACCAACACTGAATCCTGTGGAGTGGAAACACAGTAGCCTTTCAATAGCCAAGGTAAAGCTGTATATGAACATGTTTAACAGGCTTGTATGCATGCAAAAGTGTGTCAGGGACAATGGAGGCAGACAGTGTGACCTTGTATACATATCCCTTGAAACTGCCAGCTAGCCTTCATACTTGTCACCTGGGTGTTTTGTAGTGGTCATACATACAGAGAAGGTTACTTGAGTACTGGCACTAGGTCCCTCACAAGCCTAGCCATTGCTTTAACCCCAACAGATTAATCTATCAGCACCTGTTGCCCCTGCCATTTCTTTCTGTCAGAAAAATATGTATTAATGTGTGTATTAGTAATATGCTTAGTGCATTTAGAGCTTGAAAAGGGTTAACACGTTTATTCTATTTCGTACTGCATAAATCTGTACAAACTGCAGATGCTTTCTGACCTTGTATTGTTAGCTAAAATCTTGCTTGTGCCTTGGAAATTTACTGAGAAGCAGATGATTTCTGCTTATGTTAGGAAAATAATGAATAGAACAATACTACTTGTATGAAGCTTAGACAAGAAGTTCTGTTTGTGCTGTGAGAAAATACACAGCTGTAGAAGCTATAGATAATTAGGACAAAGCCTGTTTGAAAATATGAACTGCAATCAGCATTTGCTTGTATCTGAATTAGAAGAGTACCTTGAAATGTAACACTGTACAATGGAAGTTTGTAAACGAATTAGTGCCCACCAAGGCCAGGTTGTTTTTCTCAAAAGTTTCTCACAAATCTAGTCATGTCAGCAGAAAATCTGAGTAACATCTGCTGTAGAACAATACTGAAAGTTGTGTTTGATTACGTGAGCCATAGAAGGCCATGTCTTGTAAAATAGTATAAGAATAAACATACTTCCTGTTAGTAGTTAGACAAATCCTTGTATTTGCATGTTTTTGTCTCCTTGCGGCAAGTAAATAAATATACCTTAACTGAACCTTACGTGTATTGGTCTTTGAAGTTTTTTCCTTTGACAGATTGGTCCATCAGACCGGAAACCCTCACTTCGCCTCGGATCAGATAGGCCAGGTGGCTTGAAACCGTACGGGGAAGAAACCACATCGGTTCTTCTTAGTTGAAAAGCCCTCCGACTGACTTGTTGAACAAAAGAGGCCAGCCACTTTCTGATCTGCGACTGAAGGATGGGTTTACTCGAACCAGATGATCAATCAGGAAGGCTCAGGTAAGGTGAATCTACTTTTTTTCTGTTTTAGATCAGGGACTAGATTTGTATTTATTTTGTTAAGACTTTGTTTATACAAGTCAGGGACAAAAAGATTACTGTCTTGTCATAGATCAGGGAAACAGAGCAGGTAGGCAGTCATTCTGAAGAGACTATAACAAAATCCGTGGTACCAGGTTAAAAATAAGGAGTTATGCAACGATTAAAAGGGTAGAACAAAATGGGTAATAATTGTACAAAAAGATCCCAAAATCCGCCGTTAACCAAAGACGCAAAATACATGCAGTCACAGCATGCTAATAATATTAAATACTACTCAAAATGGGTTAATAAGTATGAATTTGATGGTAAACTAGAAAAATCCTCGCTTGTCAAACTTGTCAAACAGCTTAAAACCAATTCTAAAGGTTGGGTAAAAAAACAACGTCAGTTAGGAATTCCTCAGGCACACAGGTGGATTGAGGAAGTAAACCAAAGGGAACAAAAGAGTAATAATTCAAAAGCAATGTTTTTAGATAAGGAGGACAATAACTTAGTAATAGCATCAGCCCCTCTGCCTCCCTTACCAGAATATGAGGCAAGTGAACAAGTTAGTCCACTCCTGCGATATCCTGCTGTCACTGTAAGTAGAGACACTACAAAAGCGAAACCGTTTATTAGAGATCCCGTCGAGACCAGGTCTCGAACACGGGCAGGTAACTCAAAAGGGGACATTGAGTTATATCAAATGGGTAGAAATTCATGATTTATGAGTGAAGAAGAAATATGCCCACTTATAGAAGTGCCTAATCCTCAGGCAGGGCAAGAAGGTCAGGACCCAACTATTCTAGTGTATAGACCCTGGACTCCGAAGACATCCAGAAAGCCACTGAGGGAATTCCCCATCTAAAAGTTAATTTTAGAAAGTTCTTAGAAGATTTGCAAGGAATGAGGCTAAGTTATAATTTAAATGGAGAAGAGGTAGAAAAAGTAGTCAGACAAATTGTGGGACCAGATTGGCACATGATTAGTGGCAACTGGAATCTTCGTGAAACTGTGCTCAGGCCCCTCCCACATAGCAGCGCAGAATTAGACAACAGAGTGAAAGGTCTTACAGACTGAATCTCTGAGAAATGGAAGCCTAGGGCAGACTGGACTTGCATTAATCAATGCATCCAACAGGAAGGCGAAACTATTGACAGATATTATGCCAGACTATTAGAATGTTTTAATAACCATTGTGGAATGCAGGTTCCTGAAGATCAGACACACGATTCCCCAAATGAGCAGCAGTTAAAGAATGCATTTTTGAAAGGCAGTATTGCACTCATAAGCAGCTTTATTACAAAGCACATGGTAGATCATCGTACAAGCAGGTTACAGTCATTACTTGAATATGCTGGGCATGCCGAAAGGCATTTTAATAGAAAAAGAAAAAGAAAGCCCAAGTATTTTCTGTAGAAGTTGGAGCAGAAGTTTATGTAGTACAGTCCAGGAAAAAGGGCAAGAGAAATGCCCAGGGGAAACAAACAATCTGATCAGCGGTCAGAGGACTTTGAAGGGCGAAAGAAAAGGGGTGAATGCTTTAAATGCGGTAAAAAGGGACACTTGGCAAGGGACTGCAAGAAAAACAAGAAAGCAACTACGGAAGATAAGGAGGGTGAGGACTGACTATATGATAGTCAGGAATCACTAGAAGAGGACAGCAGAGAAAGGACAACTGAGAATGTGACAGAGGGAGTGAGAATGTGACAGATAAAATAGAGGTAGTGCAGGAAGTCACGGATAGTGAAGAAAATGCAATATTAGATTTGGCTTTATTGAGCTTAGACCTCTATTTAGCAGACACGAAACCAGAAGTTACACTCCTGGTAGAAGGGAGGGAAGTCAGATTCTTGTGTGACTCAGGGGCATCACGGACCCTGATACATCCCTCCAAACTGCCAGAGAACTCAGAGTCACCTGATTACATATTAGTGAAAGCAGCTAATGGACAGCTGTATCGGGAGCCCCTCTCCCATAATATTGTGATAACTGATCCTGTTTCGGGATTGACCCAGAAAAGCGAAATTGTTGTTTCTGCAAAAGGCCCAGTAAACCTCTTGGGCAGAGACCTTATGCAGCTATTTGATATAGCAGTAGTTCAGACTATGCAGGGTATGGATGCAGAGCGACAAGTTGATACCTTTGCAGTGCAAACGGAGGGTAAAATGTTTTATTGGTACTGCCAGGACTTGGTTACGACTGGTCCATGGGCAGTGACCGAAGAATTGATGAATGTAGCCATCAGCAAGTTCCCCTCCCTTGACATTGATAAACAGCATTTGTTGCACTGTACTCTGTATTATTGTAACACACCAGGACCTGATAAGGAATATGAGCAAGAATTGTTTAGAAATCGTGCAAACAGATTGATATTACGTAATCTGTACTGGGGCACAGAAGGGAACAGTGTAGCCAGCTGTTCATTGCCCCAGGAGTTCTTTGCACTATATAAATCTAATCGATTACCACACGTTAGCTTAACTAAGGACAAGAATGTAAAATGGGTAGACTTAGGAGAAAAACTCACCAGATGGGAAAAACAGACAGAGTTAGAACTGTCAGAACAGGGAATACAAATGAAGAAGTTTAATTGGATAACTGATACCCACCCAGCTGTACACTTGCAGTCTAGCAAGGACAGCTGATTAGCACTCCTACTGAAGGAGGAAGAGAATGCCTTACAGAATATACCAGAAACTCTCTGGTCAACAGGAAAATCAGATGTAGGACTTATTCGTACAGTGTGACCAGTTACAATTACACGAAAGTCAGCATTTAGACCACAAAAAAGACAGTATCCCTTAAGAAAAGATGCAGAGGTAGGAATCAAACCTATTATAGCAGCTTTACTTAAGGAAGGGGTGCTGGTGGAATCTCCTGATTCACCATGTAACACACCCTTATTTCCTGTTAAGAAAATTAATGGAGAGTGGCGTATGGTCCAAGATTTACAAGCTGTAAATGATGCAGTAATACCAAGGGCACCTACGGTGCCAGACCCACACACCCTGTTGAATGATTTAAAATATCAACAGAAATATTTTTCTGTGGTAGATATCAGCAATGCGTTCTTCTCGATATGGATACACCCTGACAGCCAGTATTGGTTTGCATTCACATTTCAGGGGAAAAGGTATACATATACACGACTACCACAGGGGTATTGTGAAAGTCCAACAATATTCTCACAAGAAATGGCAAGCAACTTGGCGGGAGTTACCCCACCAAGAGGTAGTCAGATTTTGCTTTATGTTGATGATATCCTGCTGGTGGCCCCCACCCAGCAAGATTGTAAAGAAGACACCATAGTACTATTACAATTTTTAGCCACTGAAGGACATAAAGTAAACAAAAATAAACTGCAGCTTTGGAAAAAACAAGTTAAATACCTAGGATATGTAATATCCAAGGAGGGTAGGACATTAGATGAGGACAGAAAAGTAGCAATTTTGCAAGCATCAAAACCCACTACCAAGATGGAAATGATGCCCTTCCTGGGTACGACTAATTTCTGTCAGAGTTGGATTCCAAACTATGCCTTGGAATTTTCACCGTTGACTAACCTGATTGATAAAAAGCCTATGGTAGCACAGGATTTGTTACAATGGACACCAGAAGTAGAATCTGCTTTCTGCAAACTGAAACAGTTAATAGCGTCCTCATTAGTTTTGGGATTATCAAACTATCATAAATATTTTTTCCAAACTATAGATTGTAAGCAAGGTTATATGACATCAGTATTAACACATCAGCATGGTGACAAGCAACACCCTATTGCTTATTATTCATCACAACTGGACCCAGTGGCACGGTCTTTACCTCACTGTGTACAAGCAGTAGTTGCAGCTGCAATGGCATTACAGGCTTCGGCCTCAGTAGTTTTGTTCTACAATCTCACATTGAGAGTGCCTCATGCAGTCGCGATTATTTTACTGCAAGATAAGGTAGTATATCTTTCCCCTGCTAGGCATCTTTCCTGTATGACTATATTGTTGAGCCAACCTCATATGACAATTGAGCGATGTACAACTTTGAGCCCTTCAACCTTGCTCCCAACCCCTGCAGATGGCACACCACATAGCTGCCTGCAGGTGATTGAGCAAAAGACACTGCCTAGAAAAGACCTTACGGATGTTCCCTTGGATGATGCTGAAGTGACATACTATGTGGATGGCTCATGCAAAAGGGGTCCTGCAGGACAGAACCTAGTAGGATATGCAGTAGTTTCTGATACTGAGATTATAGAAGCGAAATCTTTACCACACAATTTATCTGCACAGGCAGCAGAATTGATTGCCTTGACATGGGCATGTACCTTAGCAAAGGGTAAATGTGTAAACATTTTTACTGACAGCCAGTATGCTTTTTCTACTGTACATGTTTTTGCGCAACAGTGGAAAAATCAAGGAATGATAATATCTACTGGCAAACCAATCAATCATGCACATCTTATTTTAGATCTTTTAGAATCTATTCAGTTACCTCAGAAAGTAGCTATTTGTAAATGCACAGCTCATAACAAGCAACAGGACAGGATTTCAAAAGGTAATGCGAGAGCTGATACAGCTGCAAAGCAGGCAGCTTCCGAAATATTTCTTTTGAATGAGGAATTACAACCATCTGAGATTTTAGACTTAGAAATGTTAAAGACAATGCAGGCACTTACTATGCAAGTTGAAAAACAAAGATGGGTAAAATGAGGAGCAATTCTCAAAAAGGGCTGTACATCTCTAAAGAAGGGAAACCGATATTGCCGTCTAATTTGTTTAGATATGCAGCTTTGTTGAGCCATGGGCAGTGCCATGTCTCAACAGGGGGGATGGTACAGCTGGTGAACCAAGTGTTCACGACATATGGATTCTTAATTTACACTAAAAAATTCTGTTCGATGTGCCATGTTTGTAAAAAACATCATGCACAAGGGGTGTTAAAACCCAAGCAAGGGAGTTTCCCTTCACCACCGTATCCATTTCATACTATCTGTATGGATTTCATAGAGTTGAATAAATGTGAAAATAAGAGGCATTGTCTTGTCATTGTAGATATGTTTTCCAAATGGGTGGAAGCCTTTCCGACTAAAAATCCAGACGCAACAACTGTGGCCAAATTTCTTGTTAAAGAAATCATCCTTAGATTCGGCATTCCGGAAAGGATCTACAGTGACAGTGACACACACTTCGTAAACCAGACCATACAACAGTTAAGTAAACATTTTGGTCTTTCTTTAAAAAAATCATTGTGCTTATCACCCACAATCTGCAGGGCTAGTAGAGAGGCATAATGGGATTTTAAAGAATAAGCTAAGGAAGTTAATAGTAGAAACAGAGAGAAATTGGGTGTACTGTCTGCCCCTGGCACTGTTGAGCATGAGAACTGTTCCGAATGCAAAAAGATTGACTCCTTTTGAAAAATTATTTGGAAGGGCTTATTATATATCTCAGTGGAAATCTCTCATGCCCACAGACCTGGAAGATGACAGTACACTAGCTGAGTACATGCAAAACTTTTTAAATTCTAATCATTTGTTGCAGTCAAATTTTGTTTCAGATAAAGAATGAACCAGACCGTCAGAAGTGGCAGTGTCCCCTGGAACTTGGATCTGGGTGAAGACAGTAAAGAGAAAGAATTGGGCATCACCAAAGTGGGAAGGTCCATATCAAGTGCTTTTGTCGACACCCACTGCAGTCAAGATAGCGGAGCACGCCTCCTGGATCCACCTGATGCACTGTAAATTAGTCAAAAACTTTGAACTGGACAAAAATCTTGTCACATGCCAAGAGTAAAAATGATAGAGTCCAGAAGAAACAGGAATGCAGAACAACCCTTTCCTCAGAAGTATTGCATAATCATCCTGTTAACTGTACTAGTGACAATAATCTTTTTGTTGTGGCCTTTCCTTTTTCCAGCCACACAGACTGAACTGAATAAACGTGAAGCGGTACTCATAGACTGGCATCCAAACTTAAAACACTTACCAGGCAATTAAATATGTGTATGCTGAGACTTTCAATTTTTCGAATTGCTGGATTTGCACAGCTTTGCCGGCAGCATACGGGGGGTTATTAATGACTACAGTCCCCCTAGGGGTCAATGAGACCTGGGAGAACTTGATTTATGATACCTCAACCATTACATCACAAGATAAAATAGCATTGCACTTGTCTGTTCCACAAAAGGGAACTGTGTGTTTTTATAAAAATGATACTGTTCAGGTGGGTTGGAGCAATTGTAATGTGACTGTTCCTTATAAATGTTACACTAAAGGTAGCAATGTTGATCTTTATTGTAATGTAAACTATGATTCATTTCTTGGATTGATGCACAAAACACTTGATGAAGTAAAACATAATTCTGTTCTTTATAAACAACTGTCTATAATAGATAGAAAAATGTTTCATGCAGGGCGAGTGTATATTCATAGCAAGGTTACTACTAAAGTAGAGGACTGTTATTTTGTGTGTGGCAGAACGGCATACAAATGGTTACCTGAGAATTGGTCCGGCAGTTGTTTTTTGGGTTACCTGGTTCCGGCCATACGACACACTGCAGTTTTGCCTCGAGGAAAACTTTAAAATGTCCAAGAGGTCATCAAGAAACCTGTAAATCCAGTGGGACAAATCGATGCGTGTTGGAAAGACCATCATTCCATAGGCAAAGGACTGACACATATGGACTTGAGTGATAGAGTTATATCGAGGGCAGTCATATTACAGGCATATGGAGCAGTGAAATCGATCTGGGAGCTGAGAAAACTGTCAAAACTTCTCGAAGTAATGAGTAATGCAACTTTTTCTGCTCTCAAATTAGTGACTGATGAACTGAATGCTATGAGAACTGTAGTGCTTTAAAACCGCATGGCTCTCGACTTCACCCTAGCGGCGAGAGGTGTTACTTGCACTTTAATCCAAGAAGAATGCTGTTCATATATTTCCGACCATAAACACAAGATAGACAATCATCTTGAGGTAATTCAGCAAGTGTCGGCCATGACCAAACCATGCCCAAACCCACTGACGGACTTTTGCAGAAATGGTTTGGGGGGTGGGGTACCATCCTAATGAACATCCTAATTGCCATTTGTGTAGGAATGCTCCTACTGGGAGTATGTATTTGTTGTGGCATCCCCTGCATGAAAAGACTGATAAAAAACTTTATAGACATGTCAGTTTCTGAAACCTTATATCAAAGTACTGAGTTTGAAGAACTGTTAAAAGATTGAAAATGCTTTCAAGAGTATTAAACTGAATGACTCTCTTAACTGCAAATCCTAAGTGGAAGAGGTTAAGAGAAGAAAACAAATTGTTTATGCTTATTTTGAAAGTAGAATAAAAGTATTAAAAGGGGGGAAATGTCAGAAAAATATGTATTAATGTGTGTATTAGTAATATGCTTAATGCATTTCGAGCTTGAAAAGGGTTAACATATGTATTCTATTTCATACTGCATAAATCTGTACAAACTGCAGATGCTTTTTGACCTTGTATTGTTAGCTAAAATCTTGCTTGTGCCTTGGAAATTTACTGAGAAGCAGAAGATTTCTGCTTATGTTAGGAAAATAATGAATAGAACAATACTACTTGTATGAAGCTTAGACAAGAAGTTCCGTTTGTGCTGTGAGAAAATACACAGCTGTAGAAGCTATAGATGATTAGGGCAAAGCCTGTTTGAAAATATGAACTGCAATCAGCATTTGTTTGTATCTGAATTAGAAGAGTACCTTGAAATGTAACACTGTACAATGGAAGCTTGTAAACGAATTAGTGCTCACCAAGGCCAGGTTGTTTTTTCTCAAACGTTTCTCACAAATCTAGTTATGTCAGCATAAAATGTGAGTAACATCTGCTGTAGAACAATACTGAAAGTTGTGTTTGATTACGTCAGCCATAGAAGGCCATGTCTTGTAAAATAGTATATGAATAAGCATACTTCCTGTTAGTAGTTAGACAAGTCCTTGTATTTGCATGTTTTTTGTCTCCTTGCAGCAAGTAAATAATTATACCTTAACTGAACCTTACGTGTATTGGTCTTTGAAGTTTTTTCCTTTGACATTTTCCTATCCACTCATCCTTAATGCAGTTGATGAGGGTATGCATGGTACTGTGTTTAACAGGCTTGGGGAGTGTATTCCTGACAAAGGTCAGCCTGTGTTAGCCTAACCTGACAATCACCAGCATTTGTGTCTGCTATCTCATATGCAAGTCTGGCCTTCTGTGCTGGTAGGGCATACAGAGTCATAGTCCTGTACATGGGGTGGCTGTTGAAAGGCTGAGCACAACATCTACCTGCCCAGTTTTACAAACGATAGTGTTAGATACATAACACAACAACTGTTCAAGTGGGTGGCAATTGCAGGGGCTCTTAGGATTGCCATTGATGAGTTCAGAGGCCCTTAACATGGTACAGCCACCTGAATCACTCACACATACGCACACACACACACACACACACACACACACACACACACACACACACACACACACACACACACACACACTGCTGCATGGGGCCATGTATTGAGACACACATGCACACAGAGTTGACACTTATCATATTAGATGACCAACCTATCTATTTATGTACAATACACAGCAATATGACTATTTCTTGCACCTCAGTGCCTTTGTGTTAGAAACTGTAAAACTGTGCTTGCAAGGTGGATGACATCTGTAGGGGCTGAAACTAGGTTGGCAATGGGGAACTTAACAAGATGGAAGAGGCACACAAAATAGTATAACCATTGCATACACACAGTAAAGACAGCCACAGGGAATATGCATATAGAAACACATACACAGTTGCCAATAAACAGATTAGTAACCATATGTATCCACTTGTATGTACTATAATGCTATAGATACATTACATGCACCACAGAGATTATATGCCTGGGACATAACTTACTATCTCTTACAACAAGTAATCTTGGGAATGCCTTCATTGATGGTGGGCTTAATTACCAAAAAAGTGAGTGGTCTCATATATTACTCTTACAAACCTGGACAAGTGATAGAGTAACAGACTTTGTATCTGTTAGGGTTGGGAGGGTGGCCTAATGGTTAAGATGTTTGCCTTACAAATACAAGGTGCAGGGTTTGAGTCTCACAAGGGATAATTGGCTAGGCTTAAAATGGCTCGCAAGGGCAGTTAGCTTAGTACTAACCTATGAACCTATCAGCATGATGTTTCACATAGGTACAAAGTCTGATGCTGATATGTCTGGCACTATGGTAACTGTGATGTATTTGACAATGGTTCCTCATAAATGCCCATTATTAGGGGACACAGACAACATATAGGTTTCAAACATCTACATATTCCATATTCATCTATACAGATGACTGGTATGGGCTGTATAGTTTAACATGATGCATGTAAGGCAGATGCCATTCACTGGCTCTTTAAAGTAATGCCATGGTATGGGGTTCAACAGACCTTAAAATGGTCTAACCAACACACACAACAGCCACAGGGGATATGCTTCTCACATAAACAAACACAGTGCCATAGTTGCCACTACTGAGATTAGAATTCCTACTTATCTAATTGTTTGCATTATAGGATTACGCAGTCATTGCAGACACCACAGAGCTTGTAGTGCTGAAGAGTGTATACTGGTACTTCTAAGGTGAATAACATCAACAGGCCTTGTAAAGTAGGGCAATGGAAGTGTACTAGGTGGGAAAGGCCGCAAAATACTTTAACCCACAAACATACACACAAACCATTCTACACACCCTTATACTCACACACACATTGGTCAGAACTGAGATTAGATCCCCTCCCTATCTAGTTATTTGTACTATACTGTTACATAATTATATCATGCATCATTGAGCTTATAGGGCTAACAGCTGTCCAAAGGTACTTCTAAGGTGAATGACATCATTGGCCTTTGTAAAGAAGGGCAATGGGAAGTGTACTGGGTGGAACACACCTCAAAATAGTATAACCCACACCCCCAGAACATATGGTTCTCACCCAAACACAGGATATGGTTCACACACACACACACACACACACACACACACACACACACACACACACACACACACACACACACACACACACACACACACACACAGTTAACAGTATTGAGTTTAGAACCCCAACCTATCTAATTATTTGCACTACAATGTGACACAGTTATTGCATGCACCACAGAGCATATAGGGCTGAGGATTGTCCAAAGGTACTTCTAAGATGAATGATATCATCAGCCCTTGTAAAGTAGGGAAATGGGAAGTGTACTAGGAGGAAAAGACCTCAAAATACTTTAACCTACAAGCATGCACACTTAAAAAGACTTATACACACAATTACATGCACGCACACATTTGCCAGAATTGAGATTAGAACCCCTACCTATCTAGTCATTTATACTACTGTGTTATGCAGTTATTGCACACATCACAGAGCTTACAGGGTGATGAACTATCCAAAGGTACTTCTATGGTAAATTATATTGGCAGCCATTGTAGAGTAGAGAAATGGGAAGGGTACTGGGTGGGAAAGGTCATAATATTTTAATCTACAAACATACACACTTATAAATACTTAATCACACACATTTTCCAGAACTGAGATTAGAACCCCTACCTATCTAGTTATTTACATTACTGTTTTACACAGTTATTACATGCATCATGGAGCTTATAAGGCTGAAGATTGTCCAAAGGTACTTCTAAGGTGAATGACATCAGCAGCCCTTGTAAAGATGAGCAATGGGAAGTGTACTTGCTGGGAAAGGTGTCAAAATACTTTAACCTACAATCGTACACACTTATATTTGCCGGGACTGAGATTAGAACCCCTACCTATCTAGTTACTTGTATTATACTGTTACTCAGTTAACACACATGCCACACAGCACATAGCACTGACAAATGTCTGAAGGTACTTCTAAGATAAATGACATCAGCAGATCTTTACAGTAGGGCCTTTGGATATGTATTGGGGGGACAGGCCTCATAATACTTTAACCTACAAACACACACACAGAAAAGGTAGGTTATGTGATATTACAACCCTCTACCTCAGTATTACACAATGGGTCTCACCTTCATGCTGGCACTTGTGACTGGTTACAACTGATATGCAACTGTCCACAGCAGGACTTCACTCTATGCCTTTCAGGTATTACTGTCTATGACTCACTCTCTGTGTGTGTCTCCCTGTGTGTGTGTCACTATCTCTATCACTGTCTGTCTCTCTCTTCCCCGTGTCTATGTGTGTGTATGCTTGAAGTATTGCTATATGTTGCCCATATATATATATCTGTGTATCACATGCAACAGATGCAGATATATCACATATGGGCCACCTACAGCTAGCTGAGGGTAATCCTGTCTGACGGGTGTGGGTAGAGACAGTTATGGTGTACATAGCTGCCTGTATGCAAAGACATCTGTGCACTATACAGTTATATACTCCGATGTGGGTTTAGACATGGGCTGTAATTCTCTAAGTGTATGAGCATGCCCAGTATGACCTTCTATATTAAGAATGGGACTCCATTCCAGAGATAGTTGTACTCCAGTTTGGTGCTTTGTGTGCTACAGCCATATCTGTCAATGTGTTAGTGCAAGAAATCTGGAGACAGCCTGCCAAAGTGGGGAGAAAATGGCCCAAACACAGGGAGATACTGTAAATATTGCTCTTTTTAACATATAAAGTTGCTAGAGTTGCAGAGTTTGTTTTAGCATACATTGTCTGACATATATGACGTCTGACACTGAAATGTATTGTATCATTACTTACTGACATATATCCTTAGGTTATCAGAGTGAGTTACCTGGGATATACAAGATGTATGATGTACAGACAGAAATATTGAGCAAAACTATGGGCATTCTTGCCCAATCCATCCGGTTTAGAGGTGTGGTACAGATGATTGCCTGATAAAGCTGTGTAAATAGTCCTGCACCTCAGTGATATACTGCCTGGTGATGTCCTGCTTGTGTGGTATTCATCTTAACCGAAAAGCCATATCCTGGTGGTGGTCCAGAGTGCATTCTACTGAGCATAGATTTCCATTATATGTGTGGTATATTTCACATAGTACTGTGATTTCTAGATATGTCAGTGGCAGAGCAGTACAGAGTAATGTGGTGAACCACTGAAAGACATTTTTTATAGGTTGATAGCTTGATATGAGATTACTGCGCTTTTGGGCCTGAAACCCTTAAAACCCTCGCAGATGAGAGTGTAGCCTATGTTAAGACATGTCAGCACCCAGACCCTCTGTCCAGCAGGGACACAGGTGGAATCACAGGCCTGTATTTTCTGTTTCCCTTGTAGTTACACAGGGAGCACATCACATGGCATATTGAAGCATTCTGCTTGAAATGGACAGGGAGTGTATTCCATAGATGTGGGCGTGTGGGGGACACGTATCTGTCAGGCCAACAAGCCCTATTGATATCACTAACCAGGTTGATGGTGCGTCTACAGGTTCAAGTGGGCCTTGCCTTCCAAACGTGCAACAATCCCATCATGGCAGGGTCTGTCTTGCTTTGTATGACAGACAGAGGTTACCTCTGAGGAGTCTGTATGGGACTGAGTAGAGGGACAGTGCTGTTAGCTTATCTGTGTAGGGTAGGTTTTTGGGGTCCTGGGATTTCCCGGTGAGGAACCTCTGTGGTCTCTCCAGTTGCTGCATGTGCTTTGTGAGATACATGCCAAAGGGGGCATTGTACAAAATAATTGGCCTTATAAGCTTAGAATACATGGATCTTATGACCTCCTTGTCCCTGGATGAGATACCCTTACTTTTGAGTTGGCCCATCTATGATGCTTTCTGTACATGGAAACAACATGGTGCACATACTTTAGGTTGCTATCAACCTGGGTGGCCAAATGCTTCAGTACTGATTGTGTATGTAGGACATTGTTGTTAATGTGATAATATGTGGGGATGTCAGTCTCCCCAATGGGGATGATGATGCATCTGCAGGCATTCAGCTTGAGGCCATGTTTCTGGCAGCAGTCATTAGTTTTGGTAAGACCTTGTTGTAGGATGTCAACATCACTGGGTATTGCTAACTGTTCTCAGCTTGCAGTCATCTTTCAAGTTGGTCATCCATAGGCCAGTGTTTTTGGCCTGCACCTCAGAGAAGTATATTCCACATACCAGAGGCCCTCAGACTGATCACTGTGGTATGCTACTCATTACAGGTGTACTGCTTGGGTTGGCTACCTCTATTATGATCATGTGGGTTTATCAATGGACAAGTTTGCTACCCATCTGGTAACATATGGATTGCAGTCTAGTTGACAGACTTCATTTACTATGGCCGAGTGGGGAATAGTATGTAAAGCTTTGGTCAAGTAAAGGTGGCCAGAGTGCACCATCTTTCCCTCATGTATGCCTTTGCTGGCTGTCTCAGGAACATTATCCAGAGTTCACTGACGTACCTCCCCTTTAAAAAGGCAGACTGTGTGGGGTCAAGTATTTGGTGTTTGCCAATGTCCCTGTTAATGAGGTCCATGATGATCCAATGCATGGCCTTGCAGATCAGGCTAGTTAGGCTGATGGGTCTTTAATTTCCCAGATCGGTAAACACTCCACCTTGGTGTACAGGGATGACAATGGCTGTCCACCACTTGGCTGTGACAAAGGTGGTACTCAGGCTTTGGTTGTGTTTGGTACATAATGCTGCCAGTTCATGCCTGGGTTCATGTAGGTTGCAGGCCAGGATGTGTTCAGGTCCCATGGAGGCTGTCTTCTTGGCATTGAGATGGCAGTGATGGCCTGTTCCCTAGTGAAAAGGGTTTGGTGGTCAGATACTGGTGATGTCCTGCTTTGCTGATGTGGAGTGCAGAGAGGAGACACTTCCACTGAATCTGTTAACCAGTAGATTGTGTTGACCACATACACAACCACAGATATACGGTTATGTATGTGGTATCCTTGACCAACACTACTGCACTGATCTTGGAGCTTCTTTGGGAATGCAGACAATTGTGAGGAAAGCATGTGTGCAGCTGTAGTGTTGTTGCCTCACAGCAAGAGGTTCTCCCATTCGATTCTCAGCTGGAGTGTGGGGAGTGCCTTCTGTGTGGAGTCTGCATGTCCTCCCCATGGTTGGGTGGGCGTTCGAAAGACACGTGTAAATGGGTGTGCCTTAGTTGAAGGTTGAACGTCGAGCTGGCACCTTGGCATTCATGAAAAATCTACTGCCAATCATTAGCAGACCGGAGTTCCGCTGTGGTGACCCCTAACCGGGAAAAGCCAAAAGACAAATAACAACAACAAGTGAGGAAAGCATGTGTGTCAAACTGTTTGACTAGCATGGAGGTGTGTGTCTGTCTAATGTATCTTTATACTCCACCTCCTTTGGCTTTTTGTGCACATTTTGAGTCTGGCTGTGTGATAGGATGAGTGATGAGTTAAGTGTGGGTGGCTCCCTGCAGCTGTGGCCCAGGTTTCTGTGAGTACACAAATGTCACCATCTGCCAGGGTTACAAATGCTTTCAATGAGTACATTTTCCTGTTTAGACTTCTAGCAGCATGGCCTTTACTTTGCATTTTGCTGAATGTTATATGTTGGTAGTATTAACCCCATGACTTTCCCTAATAAGGCACAATGGGGGAGGTAATGACCTTTGCTAGAGGCCTGAAGGCCAATTGAGACAGTTGCAGGCCTTCTCTAGCAAAGCAGCGTGGTCTGTCGGTCATATGTGCCCAGGCTTCCAGGCAGTGGATCCCCCTGGGATGACACCAGTAAGTAAGGCCATTGTTACTGACAATCATTTTCTGTTTGTATTGGGCCATCATTCCAGGTGACAGTAGAATGCTGCTTAAGCCTAGGGACATACCTGCATGGGACATGTATTCAGCAAGCTGAATCATGTATATGTTCCTATAGTCCAGGAAGGTACATCTGACATCGTTCACACCACCATGGACTAGGCATGACTGATAACAGTACCTATTGCGGAGTAATTTGAGTGCATGTATGATATGATGGATTCTGGCACCTGACAGACAATTAAGCATGACTTTCTCCTTATCCAGCCTGGTGAGAGGCACATCTGTGTGTGCCATGATGGAATCTTCTATGAGTAATATGTTGGCTTTATGGTAAAGCCTTAGTGGTTGCAAGACACTTGTGTGTGGACTATGCATGTTCTGTGGTGTGTAGGTTTGTGGAGTTCCCATGTGATTTTGCCTCTGAAGTGTCCTTTGTTTGAATTCTTGTCTGTCATTGACCTCCACTTACATCGGTGTGTGTTGTGTAGTTGTGGGTGATGTTTACTGGCTCCATACTCTGCAGGGTACCTATGTTACTGGCGGATTTGTTCTGGTGTGCACATTTTCCATTTGTCTGGCTAGTTGTTTCCCTTCCCCTTATGTGTGTCTCTTTGTCCTTCTGTAGTCCAGTCACAGGCTTTGGCCACAGTGGCTGTTGTTATGTATTTTTATTTGTGGTATGAGTGGGGCAGAAGCCGTAACATCACACACAGGGTTATGGGCTTCACACCTCTGAGTGTACCTATTTAGCAGGTTGTCCATCATTGCACTACTACATCTGCTGTGGTCCTTAGATGGTTTGTTTTGCTATGTTATTATAAGGCTACATGTTGGCCCTAGCTGTCAACCTGTCACAGACTGACATCTGGACAGGCCGCCCATATATGACAGTCAGACACAGGCCCACACATGGGGACAAGGTGTTAATAATGTTCTGCCAAACATAGACAGTTGAGAGACTGGTTTGGTATTTACTTGCGTTTTCTCATGGGTGTGACATCTGCTTCTCCACTGTCTGCCATTGATGTTTTGACATGAACCATTCTTGTTTTGCAAGCAGGCAAATGCAATGTTAGGACAAGTAGAACAGATACATGTGGCATACCTGTGGTCCTTCTGTGACAGCCTGTCATTGCAGGGGTATGGATGGTGGACTGTGACTTGTTGTCAGTGCTGACACAGTAAGTGGCAGCTATTTATAACCTGGAAGTGCAGTAACTTTCAGATACCTGCTGTCCTACTAGGCACCATACCTCTCAACCTGTTAGAGCCACTAATCTGGGGAAAGCCATAAATAATTGGGTGACAAAGTTCCAAAAATAGGGACAGGTTTTAAATATTGCCCTTACAAACATAGATAGCTGCTACAATAACAGGATTTGCATTAGCACACCTTTTTCTAAAGGGTATGAAGTTTGAAACTAACATCTGTTCATTATTTTCTGACTTTAATCTTTCATAATTTGCAAATGATTTGCCAGAAAATCACAGTTTCATGACAAACAGCAAACTTATGCAAAACTCTGGACTTTCTGAAAAATTATGTACAGTTGACAGATATGCTAGGCGCTGTGTAGTTTACTCTGAGCTCCAGCAAATACAAATATATGTGAGAGATGTAACTATATAGTCAAACTGGAGGTTGAGCTCTCTCAACTCAGTACTGGCAAAACCAGTCAGGAGGAGAAGGGAACCACGCACACCACAAACCCAGTCTCACATAGACCTATCACAACTGCAAACCAAACACATAAACACACAAAAACATACTCGAGGCTCTGATTAAAATCTAACAACAGAGGCCTCCAAGCACCCAAGCGACCACTACCTCAAGACATAGCACATGCAACACATAGTTCACAAAGTCAGTGTGCTAAACAGTCACAGCCCTTAAGGCCAAACAACATGCAAGATACACTTGTAATAGGTGACTCCATAGTCAGACACACTGACGTCCCACTCACCAGACTGAACAAGGGAAAGGTTACAGTAAGCTGCCTGTTACAAGCACTCAGGTCACTCCAAAGCAAGTACAAATATGACTCAGTCATTGTCCATGCCGGTGTGAATGACCTGAGACGCACTCCTGGACTACATGAAAAGAGACATAGAGGAGCTCTCTTATTATGTAGCCCAGGCCAGTATGACCCTGACCCTGAGCAGCATCTTAACCTCACCAAGAATGATGCCACAGTACAAAGACAAAATGATCAGCTTTAACAATTGGCTGGTGTCATTCTAAGGATCAATGTCTGTCTTCTTGGGATGGCTTGCATCTGTCACCCTGGGCTTCCGATATTGGCCAAGACTCTGCCACCCCATAGTGCCAAGACAAACCCACCTCCCTAGAAAACACAAGTGAAAAAAAGGTAATGCTGCTCAATGCCAGAAGTCTAAACCTCAAGATGCATGCTCTCAAAGCCCTCCTCAGTATGGAGAACATTGATGTCTGTGCAGTGACTGAAACCTGGTTCAAGGCTCCTGAGAGCACCCCCGCACTACCAGGATTTACCTCATATCATGCTTTCCGCCCCAAAACTTGACCGAACCACAAAAGGAATCCATATTCATCAAAGATACCCACACCTCCAGGTTAGTGGCAACGTGTGAAACATCGGAGATTATCCAGGTGCAACTAACCGCTACAGTTTGTAGCATGCTACAGACCACCCTCTCAAACTCAGGAACCCCACTCAGTCTTCCTGAAGACACTGGAGAGTATGAATGTCTCTCCAAATACCATCATATTGGGAGACTTCAACTACCCAAACATAGACTGGGAACATTACTCAAGCCCCAACACCCTAGCCCAAAGGTTCCTAGAATTCATAAACTCAAATGCCATGGAACAACTAGTTACCACTCCCACAAGAGGGGAAAACATACTGGACCTGATCAAACATGGGGACAAAATGCTCCTCACCGGAAGTATACCCCTCATTGGTGAGATCAGACCATAAATTAATCTCACTGGAAATCCACATCCCACCCCTGCACAAAGACCACAGTGAAGAACTTCTCAAAAGCCAACTTCACACTTCTTAAGACTGAAGTGGTATCCTTCAAGGCCCCTGGGCCAGTGGAAACCACAACCCACACCACTGAATCCTTTATAAATGCCTTCTACGGGCACCTTCAAGAATGCATGGATCATGCAATCCCTAATAAAACCAAGACCCATTCCCCCAAAGGCGGGCACCCTATCTGGTGGACCCCAGCCATTAACAAACTTTGCAACACGAGGAGGAAGCTACTACATGACAGAGCAAAATCCCTAAAAGGGAAGGCATCTCTGATCAGTACTATCAAAAAACTACGATCAATCATAAAATCATCCAAGGCCAACTAAAGACACAAAAGACAATCACAAGGCCTTCTTTATTAGCTATGTTAGAAACCTGGTGGAAACTCCCAGATATGCTCAGAGTTAGTCCAAAATGACACAAAATACACTGAACCCACAGACATTGCCAACATTCTGGCAGACAGGTTCAGTGCAAATTTCTCCAAAAGGAGAAATATCTATCCCAGCAGAATGTAGCCTCCCTAACATCTCAGATGCCCAGGTGAGAAAACACAGCATCAATGGGACCGGATGGTGTCCTACATGAACTTCAAGAGGAACTAAACCGGCACATAAGGCTGCTGTTTAATCTTAGCCTTACTACAGGATACGAAGAGTGGCGTGCAGCAACAGTGGTCCCACTCCACAAAGCGTGCTTCTACAGACCGAATTAAGGATCATTATGGAACTCATAAACAAAGACATTGGGACCTACAGACATTGGATCCTACCCAATTTGGCTTTGTCAAGGGCAGATCCTGCCTTTGAACTTGGAGCTTTTGAACTTGGTCGACTTTTTTGAAACAGTCACTAAGGCCATTGATGAGGGCAAGGCAGTTCACACAGCCTACCTTGACCTTGCAAAAGCCTTCGACATAATACCCCACACGGGCATCATAGACAAACTCACCAGCTTAAATGTAAACCCATATGTCACAAGATGGGTTGCAAACTGGCTCAAGGACAGAACTCACAAGGTCAGAATTGCTGGAGCCATGTCAGACTCTAAGCCAGTCGCAAGCGGTGTCCCACAGGGCTCAGTCCTGGGACCCCTCTTGTTCAGCATTTATTTTTCTGAGGTGCAAGCAAACATAGGAGGATTGTGGCTGACAACGTTCGCAGATGACTGCAAACTGAGTGCCATAATTGATACTCCAGTGGACACAAGCATCCTTCAGAGAGGCCTCATAGAAATGGATAATTGGTGCCAGACCCATGGCCTTAAACTGAACGCCAAAAAATGTATAGTCATACCCTTTGGGAAAAACAAGGTACCCACAAATTACCACATAGGTGGTAATCCATTAAGTACGGAAGAGGTAATCAGGGAGCTAAGGACCCAAGTTGACAGTAACCTCTCATTTGACACTCACATTGCCAAGGTGGTTAGGAAGACCTTTTATATTGCCCACCTTATCATGAAGGGATTCACATCTAGATCAAGAGAGGTCATTGTGCCCCTGTACTCTTCTCTTATCAGGCTCATGATTGAGTACAATGCCCCATTTGGGATGTATCTTACCCGACACCTGCAGCAGTTGGAAAGACCCCAAAAGTTCCTCACCAAGAGGATAAAGGGTCTCAAACATATGTCATATGCTGCCCGGCTGAAGAAACTCCAGCTCTATTCAGTTGCATACCGCCTACTCAGAGGTGATCTATGCCTGACGCAAAGCCATGTCCAATCCGAATTAATGGACATGCTCCACCTCAGAAAATCCAAATCCATCAAAGCCACGAGCAAGAGATTTGAACCTCAACACAGAAATAAATAGGACGTGCTGGAGGGACAGATTCATAACCCAGAGGCTCCCTACACTCTGGAACAGAATCCCAGTCCATATTAGGCAGAGCCCCTCACTAACTCTCTTCAAGAGAAATCTTGACGAGTGGATGGGAGATCGTAGGTTTACCCCGGGGGTCATCTCTGTGTCACTACTAGACAGAGGCACAGTAAACTAAACCCTAAATGGGCGTAGTATTCTCATCCCAAGGGGTGGCGAAAGCCACACACACTCTGGCTAGGCTTATAAATGCCCTAGGGCAGATAGCCTAGTACGAACCTATGAACCTATGAACCTATGAGTGGACCCCTGTCCCTGACTTGTCGATCTTTCCTGCACTAATGCATATTGACTTCTGGACAGTGTGTACATATCCTACTGTAGGTGTAGCTGACATGTAAAATAGTTGGGACAGAAAGACTTGGAACATGGACCCTGTCAGCCACAGTACTGTACCTAGGCCACTAAGCAACTACAGCCAAGTGTACATGCTGCCCACTTCCTGACAGTATTATACATATATGAACTAAAGTAAAACCACAAAAAACAAATAATCCAAAGGAAGACAGCTGGATACACTTGAACCACTCTAAGTTTAATGTGAAGCGCTTTTCATCTGGGATAATACCCAAACTTCCTCAGACAACATACACCAAAACCACTCTATATATACAAAATAGTTAATTGGTTGGTTAAATAATTAATTAATTAATTAATTAATTAATTAATTAATTAATTAATTAATTAATCTAACTAAAAAATACCAAGCTAAAATAAGAATTCTTTTTAAAATTTAAAAGCTTAACTAATAATATAAACTACTAATAAAACCTCTTAACCAAGAGCAGCAACATTACTTAATTTATGGATGTGAAAGAATGTTATGTTCACTAACATATAAAACTAAAACTGTTTATCCACACGTAATTAAATGTTAAACTATGAAAATTCATACAGTACTTCTGTTATTTAAAAATCCACACTCTGATAAAAAGGGTTGTGCTTCTAGTCTATCTTCCCAAGTTTTTTAGTTTCATTATACAAGTAGGGGATAATGTTTTGTTAAGACCTGGGTCCTTACTAGTGTCTAATCTCAACTGTCAAAGGAGTTCTTGTTGCTCCATCAAGAGCGAAGAAGGGCCCCCCTTCCAATCTACCACAACCTGATCCAATACCCAGAGCATAAAGGAACGTGCTGGAAAGTTTCTACAGTGTTTGGCTGGGGCATTTTCAATTGACTTTACTTTTTGACTCCATTTAGCATAGTGTTGTGCCTGTCTTGGAGAACACTGGCATATCAGTAAAGATTGAAGGCTAGGATGTAATGGCAGACATTTGTGTTTCAGACTTCCTACCCTTCAGTGACTTCAATCAACTGCAAGACCTGCTGTGATATCACTGTGTACGTCTTTCAGAGGAGTATTTCATCATTGTCCCTATTTATGGGCCTTTGCCAGTCATTCCTTAATTGACTTCTATGGCTGACTTGCTGGGAGAGGCTGAGGGCTGAGTATGGGACCCCAACATTCACACCCATGCATGTGACCTATGACCCCCCAAGTTTATTTGTCACCCACATGCACTGCAGTGAGTTTTGTCAGCTAGGGGACTACTGCATACTCTGCATAAGTATTGGACAGATGTTTCCTGTTGTCCCACATAGCTGTCAGTTGTCTTCTGCTATCTTGGTAGGCCACCCCATTCCCTTGCATACATGCAGCAATACCTAAGATATGCTACCAAAATGCACTACTACATTCATCTATTGTTAAGAAGTGTGACTTATGTTGTGCCTGCGGCAGTTGTGAGGACAGTGCTTGAGGGCTGACTCTGTTGGATCCATGCAGTACATTGCCTATACATGGTAAGGTAAAGGTAGTGTGATGTCTGTGGCATCCTTTTTAATGTGTGTGTAAGTTGGAGAGAGGTGTCAGTCCCTGGGTCCCTAGGTTGTCAGTGTATGTGCTATGCAGTGCATCATTGCCAATGCCAGGGCATACTGGGCATGCCTACATCTGCCTACAGGGCCAGGCTCAGGGGGTTCCTCCTCTGAGTCCCCCTGTGCCTTTGGAGGCATTGGCAATGGTGGGGGACTGTGTATCCCTTCTCTGTGATGTTCCTGCCGTAGCTGTTTCCACAGGATCATATTGTGTAGCATGGCACATACTATGAACATGTACATACATATGACTAGAGAGTACTGCAAGGGTCCACCAGATATGTCAAGGCAGCGGAACCATGACTTTAGCATCCCAAATACATGCTCTATGATGTCCCCAGTTTGTGTGTGTGCCTCATTACAGTGTTTTTTAGTGAGTGTGTGTGCATATCTGGTCGGTGTCTTCATCCACAGTTCCAGTGCATAGCCAGCATCCCTCAAGAGACGGCCATATGGGATGTACCCTCTGGCAAATGCCTGGTACAGCTGTGAGGCATGCCAGATGTGGTAGTTATGATAGCTGCCAGATCTGCCAGCACACACATTCATGATAATGTCCTGGGAATTTCACATGAACTGGCAGTTGATGGAGTGATAGCCCTTGCTGTTGACATACACTCTACTGTCTTCACTGGGTGGTGCTTTGATGTGGACATGAGTGCAGTCTATAGCAACCAGTACCTATGGATAGTCTGCTACACAGTGGAAGAGATGTTTATTGCTTGTCCTCTCCTCAGGGGTGCTGGGGAAATAAATGTGCTCACCAGCATGTAGTCGCATGGCATCCAGGAACTGGTGGAGTACCCTGGATGTAGATGCCTGTGAGACCCCCATGATGTCCCCAGTTGGTCTTTGGAAAGTACCTGTAGCTAGTATTCTTAAGGATACACATAACTTGGATTCAACTGGGATGGGTTTCCCTGTGTTTGCTCTGGGTCTGAGGTGAGGCCAGCAGAGCTCGGTGAGTTGCTGAAGTATGTCCCTGTCCACCATGTAGCGCTCTAGTATTTCCAGATCATGTAGCCCCTGGAAGATTACCCTGGGTCAAAACACTCTTCTCCTTCTCGGTATGGGACAGTTGTCAGCATTATCCTCTTCACCACCCTCACTCTTTAACACATACAGATTTAGTAAAGCAGCAGCTGCCCCTTACATTTTGTCAATTAAAATACCCAAGTGTGTACACCAATGGTGCAGAGTTTGTGGGAAAAAAAACAGACTGAAAGGTGTTTGCATACTTTATACTGGTGTGCTGCAGATGCTGCCTGTGTAATTGTCTGAATATGATACATTCTACCTGCCAGCTATATTATTGAGGGGTTTGATTGAGCCACTGTGAGTGGCAGTGTCCAAATTAGTGATTTGTAGTTAATTTTCTTTATTTTGCTATTTCCTTTTTTTTCTCTATTTGCGCTGTGTTTAAGCCTGTGGCGTGCCATGCAAACTGTTTTAGTTAGTGTAAATATTGCTGAGCAGAAAAGGCTCTCCCCTGGACATGAACATGCTTATCATTTCTTGAACTAACTAAGTACAGCTAAGCAACCTCAGACACACCCCTTGCTTAGCGGTGCTTACCTGAGTGCAAATAGGAGCTTCATAGCTCTAATATGCTTACACCAAGCATGACACACACCCTTCTCATGTCAGCTGCTTCTTCTGCTTACACCACCGCATTATAGCTGCTGCACATTTAGTTACCCACAGACACAGTCTCCCATTTTGCTATTCAGTAAATTTAGCTCATTTACATACCCCACTGCCTTAGTCCCTAGTTACACCACTATACTGGAGCCTATGTCCTTAACTACCACTCTTACCTGTTATTGTTATGAATCTTCATGCTGCCCATTATAATGGCAAAATTCATCTTTCACATTTAATTGACTTTTTCCGTTTTTTTAATTTTCCGCACAACCACGTTTGTGCATCACTGCGCTAGGCTTAAACATCCAAAATCAGCCCAAAATATTTTTGATTTTTGCAATTTTAAAACACTTTTTCATGCCAATGGCCATACTTTTGGCCATTGGCATGCCTAATAAACATAATACATGCTTTACTTTGAGCTGTCATGCCCCCGTTTTGATTTTTGCAGAAATGTACTTGGTTAGTAACCAAATGCATTATCGCTGAGTACATGGATGCCTGTCTGCTTGCTGGATCGCAAATTCACCCCATTTACATAGTTTCACCAATAGTGCTTTGAGGCTCGGGCACTCCCCTAGCCTTGTTTACTGGATCGCACAGGCTTCAAAGTCCATGTTCGAGCCATGCCAGTATTCTTACACACCAATTAGCTCGTGTAAGCTTTATTGAATCCTGAGGAATGTAAATACAATAACTTTACAGACTTCAAAAATAAGACAAAAATGTCAGCAGTTTAAATAATTATGATGAATTAGACATAATTTATGACATGGTTATGAATCAATACATGATATATTCAAATAAAAATTAAAAAAAAAAAAAAAAAAAAAACAGCAAAACCAAACTTCATAACTCAAAGAAAATGGGTGCAAAGGAAAAGAAAATGTTAGTTCTTTCATTTTATTTTAATATGTACAGAACTTCATCAGAAAAACAAAGAGAAGTGCAAAACCAGTGAAGACATTTAAGGTCTATATTATAATCTTGAAGTTATAGAACATCGAATATAAAATGTTTGACACCATATTATCAAAGTTCCGTAACTTCGAAAAAAAAAATTAAACATCAAATACTTACCCTAACATGTTTAAGTGGGGGGGCAAGCCCCCCTGCACCCCCACACCATCCGCTACCTAAATATATCAACTCTGAGATCGCACTTTAACATAGTATGGTGCAAAAAGTGAAGACTTCCCTTTCCTACACTGTAGCGCAATCTTGGAGTTGGTATATTTAAGTAGCGGGGGTGTGGAGGTGCAGGAGGGCTTTCCCCCCTGCCTACACTCATTAGTTTTTTTTGTTCTACAAATATTTTTATTGTGTTTTGATTGTTTAATAGTTCGATGCATAAAGTTCGATGTTTATGCATTTGAACTATTAAACATTTGAGATTATAATATAGACCCGACATTTAAAACATCCATCCCAAGTCATATGATCTTACTGACCAATCACAGACCACAATGCTTTAGAAGTCCTTAAAGTGATATCAACTAAAAGAACTTAAAACATTATACAGCTTGAAAGTAACAATCATTTAATATTTACAGAAATTTTAGACAGTTTATATACAGTAAATATTAAAGATAAGTTAGTCTAAAACAAATAAGGATCATTAGAAATTAATACAGAAAGTATAAGCTTAAGGATATGCAAATGTATAAGAAGAGTAGAAAGTAAACATTTGGAATGAGCCAGAGACTAAAGTAAAAAAAAAAAAGTTCAGCTACCTAGCTGAGATATAATAAAGGACACCAGTCTGAAAAAACAGGGTTCTAACCAGGACTAGAGCAGGAGCACAGCCACTTCTTAGAAAGAAATAATTTTATTGTATATTTAAAGGAAGGTAGGTTTGACATGAATCTAAGAGAAATTGCAGCTGAGTTATACATTTTGGTTCAAAAGCTAGAGTACAGATTATATCCAGTGGGTATTTGTTCTTTATAGATAAAATGTTGATGTTTGTCTTTAACTTGAGGCATCTGCTTGTATGGAAGCTGTGTAGGAAAATACTAAGAGCAGGGCATGCTGGTGGTTTATATACAAAACTGTGAATAGTAACCAGCAGACAGTGCTAAATCAAGTCCATTCAGTACCTTAAGTACAATACAGCGGACCCTTTATTGTAGCTATGTGCAAACTAGGTTTTAAGGGAAGCCTGGAGTTTAGTATGAATTGGAGCTCCATAAAGAACTGAAGGTAGGGGATTTGTAGTTGCTACATTGAATTTAGTGGAATTTGTATGGAAGTCCCTGTTTCTAAGGAGTATTCCTAGCTTTTGGTGAGTTTTATTATTATTATTATTATTATTATTATTATTATTATTATTATTATTATTAATAATAATAATAATGAGGAGTGTTATCAGCCATTGTCATTCATAGTAGGTTTGTGGAAGAAATTACTTTGATATCTGCATTGTTTAATGACCTAATTTTGAACTTAGCTTTATCATCTGTCTTTTTTTTAGGAAGAAAAAGTGTACCTTGTTTTATTGCAGTTGAGTAGAAAACTGGGCACTGTGGCACATGCTTTTTACATAGGTAAAGACTTCTTGTGTTATTTGGCACAATTTTGTTTTTTGATCTGTGCTGAAACCTTTTTTCTCCCACCCTCCCACCGTATTGCTGTTGTGTTCTTAAAGTTGGTAAAACTGGTCTAACAGCTTTTGTGTTATGTGATTGTCTCAAGGCTTGGCTTTTGTCTTGCTGGTATAAAAATATTACCTTTTTGTAAATTCCTGCATATCATTGCTAGAATATCCTTGTGTTGAGTTTTGCACTGTCTTTATTTTTCCTTGACTGAATTCATCATCATCATCATCATCATCCCCTTTTTCCCATTTTTACATGGGGTCGGGGTATTGTATTAACTGTCGCCAACTCTCTCGATTCAGTGCCACTCTCCTGCCTTCTTCAACACTCATGCCTGACTGTCGCAGATCTTCTTTCACACAATCCATCCACCTCTTTGCTGGATGCCCTCGCTTCCTCTTACCTTCTTCCTGTCTGTCCCAAATCTCCCTCACCAGATTGTCTTCTGCTTTTCTACACATGTGCCCATACCATCGTAATCTGTTTTCTTTGATCTTTTCTGCAACTGGAGCTACTTTGGCTTCTGCTCTTATGTCCTCATTTCATCGCCTGTCCCGCAGTGTGCATCCTACCACCTTTCTCAGGCACTTCATTTCCATCACCTCTAGCTTCTTCAACTGTTCTGCCTTTACTGCCCAGGTTTCTGTACCATACTGTAGTACTGGTCACACCACTGTCTTGTACACCTTACTTTTCAGCTTCTTTGGCATTCTTCTGTCATATACTACATCTGATACTCTATGCCAGTTGGCTGCAGCCCCTCTGATTCTAGCTTTGACCTCTTCATTCAGACTACCCTTGTCCTCAACCACCCCTCCCAGATACTTGAAGCTGTTTACCTGTTCCACTATATTCCCATCTATCTCTATTCTCAGCTTCTTCTGATTTCCCCAATCTGCTGCCATTACCACTGTCTTATCTGGGCTTAGTTTCATCCCATGTGCCTTCAGATTTGCATTCCATTCTCCTATCCTTTGCTGAAGTTCTAGATCAGAGTCTGCCTGTACTGCCACATCGTCTGCATACAGCAGCTTTGTTGCTCTGACCCCTCCAACTTGTTTGCTGATGTAGTCCATTACTAGTATGAACAGCAGTGGGCTCAGAGCTGAACCCTGGTGTACACCCACTCCCACTGGGAACCCCTCAGTGAGGCCAAACACTGTTCGTACTTGAGTCACTGGGTCCTTGTACATAGCCTGTACTAATTCTACCAATGTTTCTGGGACTTCAAACCACCACAGTACTGCCCATATCAGCTTTCTTGGGGCCTTGTCATATGCTTTCTCCAAGTCTAGGAAAGCCCAGTTTGACTCTCCTCTTCTCTAGTTTCTTCTCAAGTATCTGTCTCAATGCAAACATCGGGTTAATTGTGCTGCATCCTGATCTGAATCCGAACTGTTCATCTCCCATCTTACATTCTACTAGTCTGCATATCCATTTATCATCACCCTCTCCAGAACTTTCATGCAATGTTGTAGGAGTTTGATTCCTCTGTACTGTCCACAGTTGTGGATGTCCCCTTTGTTCTTGTACACTGGCATGAGTATGCTTATTCTCCAGTCATCAGGAATATGCCTTTCTCTCCACACTGCAATTAGTACCCTCAGGAGCCATTTCTCCCCTAGCTCACCCAGCATCTTTGTCATATCTGCTGTGACCTCATCTGAGCCTGCTGCTTTCCCTGACTTAATTTTCCTTAGTGCTGCTCTTACTTCTTCCATGATTGAATTATTTATATATTTGTTGACAGAATTCTTTTTTCTGATCTGTGCTGAAACTGTTTTCCTTCCATCCTCCAACCCTATTGCTGTTGTGTTCTTAAAGTTGGTAAAGCTGGTCTAACAGCTTTTGATTTGTCTGATTATCTCAAGGCTTGGCCTTTGTCTTACTGGTATAAAACTATTACCTTTTTTTGTAAGTTCCTGCAGATCATTGCTAGAATCCCCTTGTGCTCTGACTGAGAGTGCTTCTCAAACAATCTGGAAATATAGAGCTGATAAGTATATTTTGTGGCACTTTAACTGTTCAGAGTTCTGCACTGTCTTTATTTTTGCTTGACTGAATTATTTATAAATTTGCTGGCAGAATTTTTTTTTCTGATCTGAGCTGAAATTTTTTCTCCCACCCTCCAACCCTATTGCTGTTGTGTTCTTAAAGCTGGTGGCTTTTGCAGTTGCCCGCCCCAAATGTAAATTAAATCTGGGACACTCCTCCAAGTACCATCTTTTTAGCTCAGAGATCATTGGGAAGGCCAACCCCCTTAGTTCCTTAAACTTGAATTATCTCTTGCTGTCTCTCTTTTTACTTTATAAAAAAAAAAACAAAGACACTTTATTTCACTGCTTATATTTTTATAATTTGTGTTTCTTCCTACTACTCTGTTACTTCAGCTTGCTTTGCTTTTTCCTGCTACTTGCTGCCTGTTCTCTAAAGTGTACAACTGCATTTTTCTGTTGCATTTATTACTACTTGTTTATAGCCTGTCTAAATTGTTAAGTTTATTCTTAAGTGTTATTCTAAGCTCTCAGTCTTGGTTTAAGCATTTGAGCTTTAAGCCCACCCCTTAGCTCTCCCAAGCCTTTCTCCCTCAGATTCTGACAAATATGGATAGACAATTTCCTACAGTTTCTCCTGACAGTCTGGTTGATATGGGCATCCTGACACAGTGTAGCAACTGCCTCATGTACAATGACAATCAGCTACTACTACCACTTAGGAACAAAATTTGTGAGAGATGAAATGACATTAGGAACCTGGACTTCAAACTCTCTCCTCCTCAAGCCAGTATATCTGGCACTGAAAAGTTTGTCAACACAATCACTACACCTCAAACGTCACCCACACCTACACATCACACACCTACATATATGGAAGTCCTCCACATAAACATATCCAAACAAAAGAGACCTCTGAGGCAAAAACACAGGCAATCTCCACAGCCCTCCACACCACATACCACCCATAGTCCACACACCTGTGCCTCACAGCCACTAAGGCTTCACCATAATCCCAACATATTAGTCATAGGAGACTCCATTGTGAGATACACAGATTTGCCCTTCACCAGGCTGGATAAGGAGAAAGTCACGGTTAGTTGTTTTTTTAAATGTCCCAATGGGGTCTATGTAAATAGTCCATTTTTTCAAGACCTTGTTGCCTTTTTCACGGAGTCTGGCATTTGCTTCCTTAGACTGTTGATTGAAAACAACAAACAGAAGTTAGTGGGTCTGAAAAAAGAGATAACTGAGTTAGAGCAGCGTTTAAAGGCTACTATTTCTTTACAAAAATTTGATTCACTAATGCAACAGTTCTCTTGTGAGCTTGACAAACATTCTTGTGAGGTTACATTACGAAAACAACACAAGATATCTCGTGATGTAACCTCATTTAAGAACAAGACTGCTTTTGACCATTTTGCTAGAACGACAGCAAAAACGGGTGTAAAGGACAAATTTATTTCTAACTCACGTCCTGATAAGAGTTATAATAATTCTTATAAATATAATGCTGACTTTGCTGTTGTTGAAAAGCAGACTAAGACTAAGACTATGACTTATAAAGACAAGGTCTCGGATGTTTATAAAGGGCGGGCTATTAACAGCAACTGTAACAGTGTGCCTTCTAACTCTGATCGTGGTTCAGATCTTGTTGTCTGTGACAATGTGGAAACAACAGCGACTGATGATGTTAATTTTGACCAAGAATCTACGAACTGTGACACAACAAAAGTAGCCATAGGTAACACTAAAAATAACTCTGCATTAGATTTAGGACCTAGCGTTGTACCCAAAAGAATTCAAGGAAATTACAACAAAAAGACTGTTTTTACCCGCAGTCGGACTTTTTTGGGGTCAACGTCCTCAGGGGAGGAAATTTGAATGAAGACCTTGATTTATTTAACATTGTAAATTTAACAGATCATGTTTTTACAGACATACAATTGAATGTGTTAAAGTTAGGGTTGAATTTTGTTCCCTCACAGCGTGGCAATTATTGCAAGACAGTGGTTGATATCATGAAATTTACTAGGAAATTAAATTTAACCTACTTGTTTAATGATATTAATGATGTAAGCAAATGTCTTGTTAAGCCTTCCACCTACAATCCTATGTTACATCAAACTTTAAAAATATTTCAGGAGCAATGTATACATGATGTTAACAAACATCTTAATCATAAAAAGAATGCACATATTGGTTATAATTTGACAAGTTTGGAGAAGTCAGCTCTATTAGATTTGCAGAAATTGACTGACGAGTTGAGATTTATGAAGAGTGACAAGGGGTCAAACATTGTCATTATGACCCAAGATAGGTATAATAGGTGTATGATGGAACTATTAAATAATGAATCAGAATATGAGTCCATCCCCTTGCACTTTATACATTCTCAATTTAAAAAGATAAATTCTTTTTTATATGATTTTCTAATGTCAGGTCAAATAGCATTTGATTTGTATGAATTTTGTTTGATTCCTGAGCCAAGAATAGGTGTCATTTTCGGAATTCCGAAAACTCATAAAAATGTTTTGGAACCTCCGTTTAGACCCATTGTTGCTGCCCCCCATTCAGTGACGGAAGGTATTGCTTTGGTCATTGATTCATTGTTGGGACCACTGTTAGAAGGTCAATCTTCCTATATTAAAGATTCTTGGCATTTTTTGAGCAAACTAAAAAGTTTTTTAGATAGTTTTTCTTTTGTTGATGGTACTCACATTATTATTACTGTTGATGTTGTTTCACTCTTTACGTGCATTCCTCATGATCAAGGTATAGAGGCTGTGCGCAGTTTTTTATGTCAGGGAAGAGTTTATTCCACCTCTATTATTAATACTCTTTGTTCATTATTAGAAATTATTTTGGATAACAATTTTTTTCTGTTTGGAAAACAATATTTCAAACAGAAAAAGGCGTGCGATGGGGTCACCAGCTGCCCCCCACGCCAACACAGTAATGGCATGGTGGGAAAATGAAATAATGTCTTTATTAAAAGATAAATTTAATGTTTTATTTTTAGTCGCTTTGTTGACGATTTGTTTTTATTTTGCCTGGTGGTCTTGAAATAGTAGATACATTTATGGATTATTTAAATTCTTTTCTGAATTTCTTAAGTTTACAAAAGGTGATGTTGGTAGTGTTGTCAATTTTTTGGATGTCCATCTATGGTGGGATGGCATTGAAAATAAGTTTCAGACAAACATACATCGTAAAAATACTTTTAAAAATGGGTATCTACATTATTCCAGTGGGCACCCAAAATATATGATTAATAACATTCCCAAGGGGCAGTTTATAAGGGCAAGTCGTATGACGACTAGGGACGATGACTTGATTGTTGAATTCGATTTTATTATTGAATTATTTTTAAAAAGAGGGTATGATATTGTTGCGTTGGTGAACATTGCCAATGGTATTTTTGATAGACGTCGTTCGGATTTTCCCCCCATTTTATGTTGGTCAACTAATAACAACAATGGGCTAACAGTCTTTAACAGTAAAGAAGTTATAAAATCAAGTTTAACTTGTTCCTTTGGAATGAGTGTTGATAGTAATGATTTATGTTCTATTCTGGTAAATAATTGGAAAATAATAAAGGGTAATCCAGATTTGTCTTTGATTTTAGGTGACAAACCAAAATGTGTTTTTCGAAATGAATACAATTTGAAAAATATTTTACAAAATGGTAAGAAAACAAACAAAAATAAAAATAATATTTCAGTTAAACATGGGATGTATTGTTGTTACAAATGTACTGCCTGCAGGTTTATTTTGGTAAGTCCATATAGTTCTGTGACTACTGTTCCTTATACTGTTGAGGTTCCTGGTTTTGTCAATTGTGATACCACCAAAGTAGTTTATATTTCATTTTGTTCAGGTTGTCCAGCATTTTATGTTGGAATGACTACCAGGAAATTAAGTACACGTATTAAGGAGCATAATTATGCCATTAAACGTAAAGATTTGACCAACGCCCTATATAAACATTCCCGTACTTGTGTTGCATATAAAACATTTTTATTTAGTATTTTAGAAACATGTTCTATTGATCCTAGGGGAGGTGATTTTAAAAATTACTTGGAACAAAGGGAGGCATTGTGGCAGATAAAATTGAAATCTGACATTCCCCCTGGGTTAAATGAATTTATTAATGTTAAATGTTTTTTAAAGGGTCGTAAACTACAAGTCACTGATAAACACAAAGTAGCTTCCTTTCTTTTTTAATAACACTGTTCTTTTAAGTGAAGAATTACTAATTTTGTTTTTATTGGTTCATTTGTATTAATTAATTGATTGACAAATGTATTTAAATGTGTTTGCTTTTTTTTTGTCTAGTTATTCTGAGGAAGTTTTTTACGAAAGCGGTCAAATAAAGACAGTTTGTACGCTATTTCTGCATTGTATTCTTCTACCTCTTTTTTTGGCGCTGATTTATTTTATCCAGTATATCTGGCACTGAAAAGGTTGTCAACACAATCACTACACCTCAAACATCACCCACACCTACACATCACACACCTACATATATGGAAGTCCTCCACATAAACATATCCAAACAAAAGAGACCTCTGAGGCAAAAACACAGGCAATCTCCACAGCCCTCCACACCACATACCACCCATAGTCCACACACCTGTGCCTCACAGCCACTAAGGCTTCACCATAATCCCAACATATTAGTCATAGGAGACTCCATTGTGAGATACACAGATTTGCCCTTCACCAGGCTGGATAAGGAGAAAGTCACAGTTAGTTGTCTGACAGGTGCCAGACTCCACCATATCATATACGCACTCAAGTCTCTTAACAACAGGTACTGTTATGACTCTGTCATATTCATGTTGGCATGGATGACTTGAGACATACCTCTCTGGAATATATAAAGAGAGACATAATTGAGCTCACTGATTATGTGTCCCAGCCCAGGCATATATGTCCCTAGCCTTAAGCAGCATTCTGCTGTCACCCAGCATGATACCTCAATACAAACAGAAAATGATTGACTTTAACAATTGGCTTAGTTTCTGGTGTCAATCCAGTAGGATCCAGTACCTGACAGCCTGGGAAGATATGATGGACAGACTACAATGCCTTGCCAGAGATGGCCTGCATCTGTCTTACCTGGACTTCAGGCTTCTGGCAAAGGCTCCCCCTTCCTTATAGTGCCTTTTTTAAAAAAAGTGATGAGGTTAAAAATACCCACATAACAATTTCAACAAAACACAAATTAAATATCATGCTGCTAAATGCTAGGAGTCTATACATGAAACTGCACTCACTGCAAGCATTCCTAACCCTGGAAAATGCTGACATCTGTGCAGTCACAGACACCTGGTTTGACGCTGCAGACAGCACCCCAGCCTTACCTGGTTACTCATCCTATCATGCATTCAGACCCCAAACTGTGGGCAGTAAAACCAAAGGAGGTGGAGTTCCAATATACATTAAAGACATACACACCTCCAGGCTAGACAAACAGTATGACACATAGGAGACACTCTAGGTGCAGTTAGCCATTGACAAGACCCCTATTCAAATCATAGCTAGCTACCGGCCCCCAAATCTGACTCAAGCTGCCCATTCCGCCCATTTGGACCTGTTCAAATTTATCAAAATTCAACCATTTAACCTGATCCAGGGTGACTTTAATTTCCCAAACATAGATTGGAAGAACTACTCATGCCAGAACAGAAATGGCCAGAGATTCCTTGATTTTGTTAATGCAAATGCCTTGGAACAGCTAGTCAATACCCCCACAAGAGGTGATAATATCTTGAACTTGGCATTAACCAATGTGAGTAACCACTGCAGCATCCCTATAGTATCATCCTCCCTGGTAAGATCCGACCATAAAGCAGTCACTTACAAAGTCACCACCTCTCCTGGGTCTTTATTACATATCCAAATGCTTAAATGTTCGAATCGCTAAAGATCGACCTTTAGTGATCGAACATTTAAATGTTCGAATATGAATAAAAATTAAAAAAAGCAAAAAACAAAAGGAAAAATAAAAAAAATAAAGGGTGTAAGCAGGGGGACAAGCCCCCCTGCACCCCCCCATACCCCCACTACTTAACAAGATCGTGCTACAGTGTGGGGAATGGGAAATTTCCCATTTCCGCACTTTAGCGCACCAAAGTGTGATCTAGGAGTTGGTATATTTAAGTAGCGGTGGGTGTGGGGGGTGCATGAGGGCTTGCCCCCTGCTTAAACCCTTTCCTTTTTCTTTTAAATTTTATTTATTTACATATGCGAATATTTGAATGTTCGATAGCTAAAGGTTGATCTTTAGCAATTCAAACATTTAAGCATTCGGATATGTAATATATACCCTCTCTCCCAACCCTCCCCTGGCTAGGGTCAGACAAAAAAAACTTCTCCAAAGCTGATTACAGCCTCCTGAGAGATGGTATAAACAGCTTCACAGCCCCCCCCCCCCACTCTGTAGGAACTGGCACCGATATCCAAAACTACACCAAATACAAGCATTTATATAGATGGATGGAATCAGGAATACCTGACAGGACTAAATTTTTCTCCACAAGGAAGAGTAAACCTGTCTGGTAGACATCTGAATTAAATAAATTCTATAACAAAAGGAAACAATTGCTGTCCAAGACCAAGAAGGAGCAAGTGCCAATTGGAAGCAATGTCTCCTTAGCCTGAACAAGTGAATAAGAGCACTAGTGAAATCATCCAAAGCAAACTTCAAGTCCAAATTGGCCACATCTACTATAGGCACTCATAAGGCCTTCTTCACATATGTCTGCAACTTCAAAGGAAGTACCCAGATCTGTTCAGAACTGGTGGTTAAGGACAACACATATACTAATGCCTTAGATATAGCAAACTTGCTGGCTGACAGATTCAGTGAAACTTTTACCCCTCTGTCCCCCCATCAGTAAATCAGAATGTCCCCAGTACCTGCCCCTTCCCCTTATATCTAGGGCACAGGTTATCACTGCTCTCTCAAAGGCAAATAATACAGGCTCCGTGGGACCCAATAACATCCCAGGCTGAATTCTACGTGAACTCAGGCAGGAACTTGCAGCAACATTAGGCACTCTGTTCAACCAAAGACTGAGTACTGGCTTTGTCCAAGCTGAGTGGAGGATAGCCACTGTCTTCCCTTTACACAAAGATGGAGCATCCACCGATCTGGGAAATTATAGATCCATCAACTAGCCTGATCTGCAATGTCATGGAATGGATTATCATGGACGTCAGTAACAAGGACATTGGCAACCTCCAAAAAGTTGATCCCACACAGTTTGGCTTCATCAAGGGGAGGTCATGTCTGATAAATTTGGTCGACTTCTTTGAGACTGGCACCAAAGCCATGGATGAGGGGAAGATGGTGCACACCACCTACCTTGACCTGGCCAAAGCCTTTGACACTATTCCCCACTCAGGCATAATAGATAAACTCTCTCAACTAGGCATCAATCCATATGTTAGCAGACGGGTAGCAAACTGGCTCACTGATAGAATGCACACAGTCAAAATAAGGGAAGCCACCTCAAGCAGTAGACCCGTAACAAGCGTCATACCCCCAGGTTTCAGTCCTAGGGCCTCTGTTATTTGGGATATACTTTTCTGAGGTGCAGACCAAAACCAGTAGGCTATGGATGACCAGGTTTGCAGATGACTGCAAGCTGGGTGCTGTCATCAATTCCCCAAGTGATGTGGACATCCTCCAAGAGTGTCTCACTCAGACAAATGACTGGTGCCAGAAACATGGCCTCAAGCTGAATACCAAAATATGCATCATCGTCCCCACTCCACAAAGGGGGAGACATGATGGACCTCGGGAACTACTGCCCCATTAACCTGACAAGCCTGGTCTGCAAGGCCATGGAATGTATCATCATGGAACTCATAAACAAAGACATTGGTAATCTCCAAACTCTGGACCCTACCCAGTTCAGACTTGTAAAAACCAGATCATGTCTCCTAAACCTGACTGACTTTTTTGAAGCAGTCACCAAAGCCATAGATGAGGGTAAGGTGGTTCACACAGCTTATCTAGATCTCGCCAAGGCTTTCGACACCATCCCCCACTCTGGAATTATAGATAAGCTCACTAAACTAGGTATAAATCCCTATGTCACAAGATGGGTTGCCAACTGGCTCACAGAACCCACACTGTGAAAGTAGCAGACTCCAAATCCGACTTCAGACCAGTGACAAGTGGAGTACCACAGTGTTCAGTCCTGGGTCCTCTCCTGTTTGATATCTACTCCTCTGAAGTACAGGCTAACACATAAGGTCTTTGGCTAACAAAGTTTGCAGATGACTGCAAACTAGGAGCCATAATCAAAAGTCCTAACGATGTGGACATACTACAAAAGGGCCTCACTGAGAAAGATGCCCCCTTTGGTAAAAACTCTGTACCCATGAGCTACCACATAGCTGGTAGTCTACTTAATGCCAAAAATGTAATAAGAGACCTTGGGACACAGGTGGACAGTAGTCTCTCCTTTGATAAGCACATCACCACAGTGGTCAGGAAATCCTTCTACATGGCTCACCTCATCACAAAAGGTTTCTCATCCAGAAAAAAAAGAGGCCATTGTTCCCCTCTACTCATCACTCATTAGACCCATTATAGAGTACAATGTCCCTTTTGGTATGTACCTCACAAGACATCTACAACAACTGGAAAGACCACAGAAATACCTCACAAAGAGGATTACTGGCCTCAAACAGATGCCCTATGCAGATCGTCTAAAAAAACTCCAGCTTTACTCCGTCGCATATCGCCTACTCAGAGGCGATCTCTGCCTAACATACAAAGCTATGTCAAACCCAGAGCTGTTGGACATGCTCCACTTAAAGAAATCCCAATCCCTCTGAGCTACATGCTCTAGAGACCTAAACTTTGTCACCAAAATAAACAGAACATGCTGGAGGGATAGATTCCTGTCTCAGAGACTTCCCATACTCTGGAAAAGACTACCTATCTATGTCAAACAGAGCTCATCATTAGCACTCTTCAAGAAAAATCTTGATGATTGGATGGGAAATAGGAAATTCACACCGGGGATCACTTCTGTGGCTCTGCTCGACAGAGGCACAGGAAAATAATTTTCTTGGGTGGCGAAAGCCAGGGTACATTTTTGGCTAGGCTTATATAGGCCCTAGGCCAATAGACTAGCACCTACCTATGAACCTATGAACCTAAGAGTGATGTCCCCTCAAATTATCACATTAATAGCAATGTCCTAAGCACAAAATCAGTCATGAGGGATTTGAGCACCCAGGTTGATAGCAACATGACTTTTTAACACCATGCCACTTCCATTGTACGGAAAGCCTTCTACATGGCCCACCTCATAAGTAAGGGTATCTCATCCAGGGACAAGGAGGTCATAGCATCCCTGTATTCTTCCCTTATAAGGCCCATTAGTGAGTACAATGCCCCTTCCGGCATGTACCTCACAAAGCACATGCAGCAGCTGAAGAGACCACAGAGGTTCCTCACCAGGAGAATTCAGGTCCTCAAACATCTGCCATACACAGTTAGGCTAAAAGCCCTATCCCTCTACTCAGTTTCATACAGACTCCTCAGAGGTGACCTCTGTCTGGCATACAAGGCAATCATGGACCCCACTTTGATGGGATTGCTGCATATCCGCAAGTCAAGCTCCACTTGAGTAACCCATACGTGAGGCCTCAACCTGGTCTCTGACATCAACAAGACTTGTTGGCGGGACAGATTTGTGTCACAGAGACTCCCCCCTATATGGAATAGACTCCCTCTCCACATCAAACAAAATACCTCTTTACCTCTTTTTAAGTGCAACCTGGATAACTGGATGGGAAACAAAAAATATACTCCTGGGATTCCAACTGTGTCCATGCTGGATAGGGGCATCAGGTGCTGATTTGTCTAAACATGGGCTAAACTCTTGGCTAGGCTTATAAGGGCCTCAGGGCCAATAGCCTAGTAACCTCCTATGATCCTATTGTTTAATGACCTAATTTTGAACTTAGTTCTATCATCTATCTTTGCTTTTAGGAAGAATAACTGTAGCTTGTTTTTGTTGGGGTTGAGAAGTAAACTGGGCTCTGTGGATCATGCTTTTCACAGAGGTAAAGACTTCTTGTGTTATTTGCTGAAGATGTGTCAACTTATCATAACAACATTTAAGTGTGGCATCATCTGCATATGAAATAAGGGAGGTTTTCATAAATAGGGAAGCTTGTTTATGAAGATACTGAAAAGAAAAAGGCCAATAATAGAATTTTTAGGTACCTTATTTTGATTGGCAAATAGAGAGAAATGATGTTCTACCATTTTACAGATTGCTGTCTATCAGACATGCAACTATGGAAGCAGTGAAGAATAGGAATTGATAATCTTTGAGAAGAAATGTGTTGAATGAATTTCCTGTGAAATGCATTATCAAAAGCTTTAGACAGAGGCTTTATCTTTATTGATTGTATCCATAAAGGGTAATAGAGCAGTAGTTGTGCTATAAACTAGGTGAAAAAACATGCCAAGTAGAGCTTAAGGGTTCTTCCTGTAGCTGGGGATGGAGAGACTGTAATCCAAAAAACACAACTAGAAACCACACCACAACATAGGAACCATACTGACTTCAAGGAATACTGGTCACTAAAAATATTTATTCTGGTACCTCAGCCATTCACCTTCAAGGAATAAATTTTATGACTAAAAACCACCTCCTACACCAGATGCTTAATAAGAATCAACATTAATTAATTGCTTAATAACACAGTCATGAATAGAAGGGAAGAAACACAGTGCATTTTAAAGGGAAATGTCCAAGAGTTAACAAATATACTAAAACGGTTTAACTTCAACATATTATGAAGTGCATGTGAATGTGTTTTTAGATTTTCACTTTAAAAACTATTTAACATCTGTTCCCTCTCATGTTAAAAATACTAGTGATGTATGTAATAAGATTATAGACAAGGATTTTGGAACCTAGGTTGTTTCCCTCTCATTCATTCACCATGTAGCAACAGTGTTTGTATGTATATGTATTAGTTAATTACATTTATTGACAGAGATTGCACACCTTTTCAAGAGAGTCCCAGGGATAAAAACTCCAGCAGTGACATATAGACATTTATAATGAAATAGTTAATTTGTTTGTGCAATTGCTCCAGATTGGGTAGGAATAGCCATTGTATATGAAGTGATTATAATATTGTAGGTACTAGTAATAGAAAGTTCACCCCGTGGATCACTGCATTGGCTGCATTGATAGAAGCACTGGAAACTAACATCAGTGGCATGATGTCAGGGCACTTCTGTGGGCTAGGCTTGTAAAGGCTCCAGGGCAGGCCATTAGCCTAGTACACACCTATGAATTTATAAACCTATGTAAAGATTTATATAACTTTGACTGGAAGCATGATTATTTTTGGGCAACAGTAAATGTCAACACTTTATATACAAATATAGATAGAAGATGGAGATTGGAAGCCATGGCTAAAATTATGGGGGAAGGACCCTATACCCCCTTTTTGCTCTCCATCTTAGAATTTTGTTTAACTCATTATTATTTCAAATGGAAAGATGATTTTTACTTGCAGCTGAGAGGAACAGCTATGGGGCAGCATTCACCCCATCTTGCTCCAGTTTCCTTCCACATCCCAATGACATGCAGTAGGTGGATTGGACACTCTAAATTGGCCCTAGGTGTGAGTGTGTGTGTGTGTGCGTTCTGTGAAAGGTTGGGTGCTGGGCTGGCAACTCAACACTGTAAAACTCCACTGCCAATCATGAGCGGACAGAAGATCCACCGTGGCGACCCCTAACTGGGAAAAGCCGAAAGCAGAAGAAGAAGATACATGGGGGATTTCGAGAAGCAGTTCTTGTTTTTGATTCAATTTTTCATCAATAATGTTATTTATTATAAGAGATATATTGATGACCTGATTTTTGTATGCAGGGGCAGCCAAGAAAGGTTTGAGGAGTTCATGCAACATCTCAACAACAATGCACATGGTCTGAAGTTCAGTTGGGAGTTGAGTTCTAATAGTATTAATATTTCCTTCTTGGATGGTCAGAATAAGGTCCAGTATGGTCAGAATAAGGTCCAGTATATACCTTATAGGAAACCCGCATCAGTCTACAATGTTTTACATGCTGACAGCATGCACCCCCCCCCATTTAATTAACTCTTTATCTTATGGGGAATTCAGAATGATTTTCTGTAATACTTCTGAGGAGAAGCTTAAGGAAGGATTTTAGATCAAGTATATAAGAGAGTATCCTTACGGAGATACTCTGACTTTGTTCTTTATAAAGCTAAACAAAAAAGGCAGGGGAAGAAGAAGTCATGTGAGGAAGACAATCATATATGGTGTAGAGGATGAACAAGTGGAGAAATTGTTTTTGTTACCAGATTTTCCGATTTTTCTTCTATTTTGGAGAGCATAGTCAAACAAGTATGGAATGTTGTTAGTGAAGATGCTTCCATAGGCTTTCTGTTTCCCAAATATATCATTTTTTTCTTATGGCAGATATAACAATTTAAAAGAATTACTTAATGGTAAAGTAATTAATACTACATTAGGGGGTAGAGTGGGCACTTAATATATGGTAACTGTTCAGTTTGCAGCAGAGTTAAGAACCTTGATGGCTCCAAAATGAATTGCTAGTGAGTATTATGACTGCAATTCTTGTAGAGTGATTTACATTATAGGATGTGACTGTATTGATACTTGTTGGTACATTGGGAAAACTACCAGGAAAATTAAGGTACGTATTTTGGAACACTTATGTGACATTAGGAGGTCAAAAATGGATAGTCCAGTGGCTGCTTATTTTGTGTCCAAACACGATGGGTCAGTGAAGGGTTTAGTTATTAGTGCCTTAGGTTCATAGGTTCATAGTTTCATAGGTAGGTACTAGGCTATCGGCCCAAGGGCCTACGTAAGCCTAGCCAACAAGGTTCCCTGGCTTACGCCACCCAAGAAAGTTATTTTCCTGTGCCACTGTTGAGCAGAGACACAGAAGTGATCCCCGGGGTGTATTTCCTATTTACCATCCACTCATCAAGATTTTTCTTGAAGAGTGCTAATGAAGAACTTTGCTTGACATAGATGGGTAGCCTGTTCCAGAGTATGGGAAGACTCTAGGACAGGAATCTATCCCTCCAGCATGTCCTGTTTATTGTGGTGACAAGGTTTAGGTCCCTAGAGCCTATAGCTCGTAGTGATTGGGATTTCTTTAGGTGTAGCATGTCCAACAGCTCTGGGTTTGACATAGCTGTATATGTTAGGCAGAGATCACCTCGGAGTAGGCGATATGCTACGGAGTAAAGCTGGAGATTTTAGAGATGGTCAGTGTAGGGCACTTGTTTGAGGCCAGTAATCCTCTTTGTGAGATACTTCTGTGGCCTTTTCAGCTGCTGCAGTTGTCTTGTGAGGTACATTCCAAAAGGGGCGTTGTACTCTATAATGGGTCTTATAAGTGATGAGTAGAGGGGAATAATGACCTCTTTTTTCCTGGATGAGAACCCTTTTATGATGAGGTGTGCCATGTAGAAGGACTTCCTGACTACTGTGGTGATGTGACTATCAAAGGAGAGACTACTGTCCACCTGGGTCCCAAGGTCTCTTATCAAACATTCAGTGTTAAGCAGATTGCTGCCTATGTGGTAGTTCATGGGTACAAAGTTTTTACCAAAGGAAATGACACTGCACTTTTTGGCATTGAGCTTGAGGCCATGGCTCTGACACCAGGCATCTGTCTCAGCGAGGCCCTTCTGTAGGATGTCCACATCATTTGGGGACTTGACTATGGCTCCTAGTTTGCAGTTATCTGCAAACTTCATTAGCCTGAGGGTTTCTGTGTTAGTCTGTACTTCAGAGAAGTAGATACCAAACAGGAGAGGTCCCAGGATGGAACCCTGTGGTACTCCACTTGTCACTGCTTTGAGGTCAGATTTGGAGTCTGCAACTTTTACAGTGTGGGTTCTGTTAGTGAGCCATTTGGCAACCCATCTTGTGACATAGGGATTTATACCTAGTTTAGTGAGTTAAGCTATAATTCCAGAATGGGGAATGGTGTCGAAAGCGTTCGCGAGGTCAAGATAGGCTGTGTGAACCACCTTACCCTCATCTATGGCTTTGGTGACTGCCTCAAATAAGTCAATCAGGTTCCGGAGGCATGATCTTCCTTTCAGAAACCCAAACTGGGTAGGATCCAGAGTTTGGAGGTTACCAATGTCTTTGTTTATGAGTTCCATGATGATACGTTCCATGGCCTTGCAAACCAGGCTCTTCAGGCTAATAGGTCGATAATTCCCGGGATCAGTGGTGGCTCCCCCTTTGTGGAGTGGGATAACTGTTGCTGTGAGTGATTCAGTGGGCACAAAGCCTGATATGAGGCTATTTTTGAACATGGTGTTCAAGTGGGGAGCCAGTTTGTTCTGAAGTTCATGTAAAACGCAGCCTGGGATGTTGTCCGGTCCCATGGATGCTGTGGTTTTGGCTTTAGAGAGTGCAGCTTTTATCTGTGTAGTTGTGATTACAGGGACTCTGCATTCTTCCTATATAGATATGGGCCCTTTAGGGGATGGGGGGGGGGGTAAAGTTAGCACTGAACTTATCTGCCAGGATGTTGGCAAAAATCAGTTGGTTATGTAATTTTTGTGCCGTTGTGTTGTAACTCAGAGCAGATCTGGGTGTTGCCATCGAGATTCTTGACATAGCTATAGAATGCTTTGTGGCTGTCCTTAGAATTAGTGGTGGCTTTGTTTTCATAGCTAGCTTTGGAGGATCTTATAAGGGATCTCAGCTTTCTACTAAGGTTGACCAGGGAGCTCTTCCACTCATGGGATTTTACTCTCTTTTGCAACAGTTTCTTCCTTCTGTTGTACAGTTTGTTTATGGTTGATTGGCTTCCTTTTTTTTTGGAGGATAGCATCTTGCTTCTGTTTGGGATAGCATGATCCATGCACTCGTCTAAGTGCTTATAGAGTGCATTTGTGTAGGATTCAGCAGTTGTAACTGTATTGTCCATTTGCATGGGTGTCATGAAGTTCACCACTTCTGTCATAAAAAGCATGAAGTTGGCTTTGGAGAAATTTTTTACTGTGGTTTCCGTAATGAGGGGTGGGGGGGGGGTGGGATGTGGATATCAAGGGTGATTAGTTTATGGTCAGATCGGACAAACAAGGAGTTGACTTCAGGTGTGGAACACTGGTCACTCATGTTGGTAATGACTAGGTCTAGGATATTGTTGCCCCTGGTGGGGGTGTGGATAAGTTGATCCAGGGCACTGGAGTTTATGAATTCCAGAAAGCATTGAGCTAAAGAGTTGGTACACGAGTAGTTTTCCCAGTTGATGGTGGGGTAGTTGAAGTCGCCCATTATTAGGGTGCTTGGTTGAACCCTAATATTTTCCAGCACATCAAAAAAAGAAGAGTGAGAATCCTGGGGCATGGTGGGGGATCTGTAGCAAGCTACAATTTGGATTGCAGTTTTGCCCAGAGTTAATTGCACTTGGATAACCTTGGCTGCATTATGCTGAGAAACTAGACTGGAGGTGTGGATATCCTTAATGAATATGGACACACCTCCACCTTTGGTGTTTCGGCCCAGGTTACATGGCTGAAAAGTGGGGTATGAGTTATAGCCTGGTAGTGCAGGGGTGCTTTCTGGAGCCTTGAACCAGGTCTCAGTCACTGCACAGATATCAATGTTCTCCATTTTAAGGAGTGCCTCGATTGACTGCATTTTGAAATTTAGACTTCTAGCATTAAGTAACATTATCCTCAGTTTTTGCTTGCCTGTTCCTGTTACGGTGATGAATTTGTCATTTGAACCTTGGCTACAAAAGGCACTATAGGGGCAGCAAGAGCCTTAACCAGTATCTGGAACAACCTTTAGTTAGCAGGGGAATTTTAGGAGGGAAATAAACAAGTTAGAATGTAGGATGATTATAAATTATCATATGTTATATCCTAGGGGTATGAATTTGGATAGTAATATTACTTTATAAGTCATACTTTTAATAACCATTTTAATGTGTTTGTTCATAAACATTTGAAATTATTTAATAATGGCTCATTTTTATTGTGGTATCACTACATAATATGTTGAAGTCAAACCATTTTAGTATATTTGTTAACTCTTGGGCCTTTCCTTTTAATGATGCACTATGTTTCTTCCTTTCTATTCATGATTGCATTACTAAGCATCTAATTATCATTGATTCTCATTAAGCATCTGGTGTATAAATGGAGGTGGTTCTTAGTCATAAAATTTATTCCTTGACGGCGAATGGCCGAGTTACCAGAATTATTTTTTTTTTTGTGACCACTATTCCTTGAAGTCAGTGTGGTTCCTGTGTTGTGGTATGGTTTCTAGTTGTGTTTTTTGGATTTTTTTTTTTTTGGTGTGTCTTTTGGATGGAAAGACTGTATCCAGGTACACGTTTCTATTTTTTTTCTTTGAAAGAGAAGAAAGAATTGCAATAGGTCAGATATTATATAACTCAGCTTAGTCACTGTTTTTATGGAGTGGTATGCTTTTTATAGGGACCACAGGATTCTAGTACAGATCTATTGAATGGGATGGACACTCAGTAGGCTGTAGGATCAGAGGATAGTTTAAGGTATACAGCTAGGATGTTGACTGAAGCAGTAGAGCTGGGTTTAAGTTTCAGTGGTATATTTTAATATGACATATGGGGCAGGTTTTGCAGTAAAGCTTGATATATTAGTACAAAAAGGTTGGTGAAAGTCCAATTGCATGGGATTGAAGAACACTTTGAATAGCCAATAGTGAAAGACTGATGATAGTCAGTCTTGGTAGGAATAAAGGTGGTGGAGGCAGGGTAAATAGAAGGGGGTTGGTATGAGCTAAGGGAAATGGGAGAGTCCTTGTAAGGTGTGCAAAGCCTTCTATGAGCTATGCATTGAAACTGATTGCAATGTCTGGGGAAGAGCTGTCAGAGAAGGAGGTTTTTTTTTTCCCCAGGATGGAATAGTGCATTAACTGAAGATGCAGTTTTGGTTGATTTATAGGTGGTTATAATATTATTTGTTGTCATGATTAATGCATTTTTGTTTTGAATTTCCTATAATACATTGAGAATAAATATCATTTTAACAAGTACACAGAAATCCAAGAATGTGTTGGTACACATACAGAATGTCCTGACGAAAAGTGGATGAACCACCACGCCTAATAATAAAAATAATATTTTTCAAATTTATTTTTATTTATTTTATTTTTCTCTATAACTTATTTCTAACATTTTGTGCGCTTAATAATATGTACGCTAACAGCGACACTCTGAAATTTTGCCACTTCCACATTAAGTGGGGGTATATATAATTGTGGGTTATTTATAAAATAATAAAATTAATCTAATATTTTTGTTTTTTTTCTTTTTTGTTTTGTCCAAAATATATAGAATCAGAGATTCCCAGGAAGTTTTGTGAGAGTGTTTTTGTTTAAATATCATCAATTGAGTAAAGACCAGTTTTTGAAGTGATACCGGATTTAATGTGAAGTAAACGCTTCTACTATTTTACTGTCGCCTAGGGATGGCAATTTCTCTCTCCAGTATTAACTCGATAACAGAATAATATTCACATATTTTTTTTGAGGATATATATTTTTGTTTTTCTAAATTAAGAAGTTCTTTGAAACTTTGTAGATTCTGAGCTGTTCTATGTTTTTGCCAATCCTTTCATGCCTTGTTCTTGTTAAGTATAATCATTTTACTTTTAGTAGATAGCCAAGGAGCGTGAATGTTTTTTTTACTCTTTATTATAATAGGGTATAGTTATTCATAGGTTCATAGGTTCATAGGTTGGTACTAAGCTATCAGCTCTAGGACCTATACAAGCCTAGCCATAACAATACCCTGGCTATTTCTTCCCACACTATTTACTTCCCTGGACCCCCGTCAAGCAGGGTGACTGACGTGATCCCTGGGGTGAATTTCCTTTCTCCCATCCAGTCGTCAAGGTTCCTTTTGAAGAGGGCCAAAGAGGTACTCTGCTTGACATGTATGGGCAATCTATTCCAGAGTCTGGGGAGTCTCTGGGTCAGGAACCTATCCCTCCAGCTTGTTTTGTTTATTGTGATGACAACGTTTAGATCCCTGGACCTTGTGGCTCTGAGGGATTGGGATTTCTTTAAGTGTAGCATGTCCAACAGCACTGGGTTTGACATGGCCTTGTATGTTAAGCAGAGAACACCTCTGAGTAGACGATATGCGACAGAGTATAGCTGGAGTTTTTTAAGGCGGTCAGTGTAGGGCATCTGCTTTAGGCTTGTGATTCTTTTAGTGAGATATTTCTGCGGCCTTTCCAGTTGTTGCAGATGTCTTGAGAGGTACATACCAAATGGGGTGTTGTATTCTATAATGGGTCTAATGAGGGATGAGTACAGTGGAACAATGACCTCCTTTTTTCTGGATGAAAAGCCCTTAGTGATGAGGTGTGCCACATAGAAGGATTTCCTGACTGTTGTGGCGATGTGGTTATCGAAGGTGAGACCACTGTCCACCTGTGTCACTAAGTCTCTTATCACACTTTCAGTGTTTAGTGTACTGCCACCTATATGGTAATTCACAGATACATGTTTTTTCCCAAAGGGGATAACTATACATTTCTTGGCATTGAGCTTGAGCCCATGGCTCTGGCACCAAGCATCTGTTTCTGTAAGGCCCTTTTGTAGAATATCCACATCATTTGTGGATTCAATAATGGCGTCCAGTTTGCAGTCATCTGCGAACTTTGTTAGCCAGAGTCCCTTAGTGTTGGCCTGTACTTCAGAGAAGTAGATATCAAACAAGAGCGGTCCCAGGACTGAACCCTGAGGTACTCCACTTGTCACTTGTCTGGAGCTGGATTTGGAGTCAGCTACTTTTACAGTGTGGGTTCTATCAGTAAGCCAGTTAGCAACCCATTGGGTGATGTAAGGATTAATGCCCAGCTTAGTAAGTTTATCTATGATTCCAGAGTGGGAGATGGTGTCAAAGGCCTTGGCAAGGTCTATATAGGCTGTGTGGACCACCTTACCCTTGTCCATGGCTCTGGAGACTGATTTGAAGAAGTCAATCAGGTTCAGGAGACAAGATCGGCCCTTCACGAACCCAAACTGGGTGGGGTCCAGTGTTTGAAGGTTGCCAATGTCTTTGTTTATAAGTTCCATGATAATACGCTCCATGGCCTTGCAGATAAGGCTTGTCAGACTGATGGGATGGTAGTTTCCGGGATCCAAGGTGGATCCCCCCTTGTGGAGTTGGGCATGAAACCTGAGGTGAGGCTATGATTAAACATGACACTTAGGTGACGTGCCAGTTCATATTGTAGTTCATGTAGTACACAGCTCGGGTGTGTAGGAATATATTGTATTGGAGTATAGCTAGTCAGGGTGTTTAGGAATATTGTATTGAATTTACTAACAGCCTTATCTAAGGGAGTGATTTAGAGTAGATCAGTTGAAAATTTTAAGCTCCTGGACAGCCCCCTTTTCTGGGTACTCAAGCAGGAGGGAACTCAAAACATCAGCTCTAACAGGGGAATGCAATGGCTGGCTGTCCAACCCCCTCCATGAAGGGGAGAAAAACCTCTAACTCCTCTTGTGCTGCCCTTTCCCTCTCACAGATACATCCCCAATCCCCTCTTTCTGCTGTTATCTTGCAAAGGCCCATGCCCTCTCTGCCAAGGCTTCACAGCTCCATGGGGGCCTCCACACTGTGAGTAAATGTGGGCAATCCTACAATTCCTCCAGACATAAATACTAGTGTTAAACACTCAGATTGCTCTACTCTTGCCTTCTGTCCATTCTGACTTTATCTTGGCCTGCATTCCTTCCCTACCCAACATCACCCCTATCTTTGCATGCCAGCTTTCATATCACAGTGAATTGCATACTGTCTTTAACTTCCTGAAGTACAGGTGATACCATAACCATACATTACTTCCATTTGCTGCTGTGCATCTCTAACTTTCAAAAAGTAAGCCTACAAAGGGAACCCTTACTGAGACTACAGCTATAGTAAGACTACCAATAAACAAAACTCATTATCCAGTTATTCCAGGTTCTAGCGTTAAACCTTCTTTTGTTTTTTCAACCCAACACTGCCAAAGCAGCTGTGAGTTCCTTCACCCCAGGAGCCTTGTCCTATGCAATCTTTTAAGCCCCAGCAGCATCAGTGAGGTCCAAAATGTATAAAGATTCTCCTCTCCAAATTTTCTTTTCACAGTTAATGGGTTTTGTGCCATTTTATCTCTCCTGACAAAAAGGTTTGCACTCCCTACAAACTCCCAACTGGTACTTCCTATCCAGCCTCTCCTAGCCATGCTGGTCCACTTTGCATATCTGTCAAGGGAGGGAAGTCCTGGTACCCAAAGGGAAGAGTGACCTTAAGATCTTGTCCTGTTTCCCCTTTGAACAATTTTAACATTGGCTCAGTGTCCTACCTATGCTCCACCATTCTCAACAAATACTGTGGTCTGATCCTATCCTGAGTATTTAATTTCTGGCAATTAATCCTGACCTTTGCCTCAAGTAAATTAACAATAAAATTGTTACTCTGAGGCAACTGAGGTTTCACCAGCATCACAATATGAGATCCATGCTTCTTCCTTCTGATGCTTTTTTCTCTCTTCCCAGAAGGCTGCAGGGGTGGATATTTCTCTGCAGCCTTCCTCTTCCACCTGCTTTTGCTGATGCCTCCTGGATGACCTACACTGCTCTACATAACTGACCTTCAACCTGCTGGAAAAGCTCCTCTGGTTGTGATTCCTGCCATCTCTGTCATAATACATGTACATACATTATTCTGCAACATAAAATACAAACATGAGTCCTCATGCATCATACCTACTCTCTTTCCTTATTTCCCTTAAGACCAAGCAAGAGAAGGGGGGTAAAGGTGGAGGGAGGAGGCTGGAGTTTCAGCTCTTATAAATAGTGAAAGTTCATAGTTCAAACATTCATAGATAAATACTAGGTTATTAGTCTGTAAAGTAGTATTAGCCTAGCCAATAACCGGAGTTCAGAAATGTGATAGTATAACAGGCTTTGTGTTAGCCTGTATTTTCTAAAGAATGAAGTCTGACTGGGATTACTTAGTGACTTCAGTCCTCTGAGATTTGCCAGATAAACAGAAATTATATGAGGATCTGAAAAACAATCTGAAACAAGTCCTGGGCATTCTGAAAATACTGGATAGTTCAGCGTAGCTCTCAACCTAAAAACATTAAAAATCTAGATAATGACCCATAAAAAATAGATACAACTGACCAAAAATCTACTTCCTTTTCACCTTTTGTCATGATGGCCTCTGTGTCTGGTAGCTCTGCCTGTAGGGCACAGTCTCTCTTGTAAGCTGCAGCTGCCCTTATTGGTGCCTGAGGATTGAATGTTGTAGCTTCTTCAGAACAGCAGTCACTGATCTCATTTACTTTGACCCCTAGCAACGAACTGAGTGTTTTGATATTTAATGACTGCCTCCACTCCATTTTAATTTTTCTCATCATGCTGATTGCTCACTTGGGTTCACTATTTGAATGTGGCAAACAAAGGAGCATTAATATATGCTGCTTAGAGACATTCCTTCCTCTTCAGGGCTTTTGTAGGACTGTTAACCAGTACTGGAAGAAACATACATCTGTTTCAGAGTCCTGGATGTGCTGTTTCTGTGGCCAATACAATTCAGTAAATAGGTAGATGGTAACTTCATCCTTAAGTTGACTATATTCTTTGCACAAATGTTAAATTCCTAGATGAGTTGTAATGCTCGTTACAACTGCGTTTTCAAGATTAATTTAAAAGAAGAGTTCAAGAAACTGCCAATATTTTGCATTATGGAGTCACCAACAGGCAATTTTATTTTTTCATTTTCGGAAGGACTGCAACATAAAATGCTTTTATAGGTTCATAGGTTCATAGGTTCATACTAGGCTATCTGCCCTAGGGCAGAATACTATATCCATTAGTTTGCTGTGCCCTCTGCCTCACATGGACTGGGATTCTGTTCCATAGTGTAGGTGTTGAGGTTTTTGAGGTGGAGCATGTCCATTAATTCCGGGTTGGACATGGCCTTGTATGTCAGGCACAGATCACCTCTGAGCAGACGGTATGCGTTTTATAGATGGTTTGCTCATGCCATTACCACTTTCCTTCAAATATTTTGCAGCATCAGGCCCAAAATGAATGGGCTGCAAAATATTATTGTCATCCTCAAGAAAATAAAAGAATTATTAGTGGTGGTACTGATATTACCTAGAAATTCTATAGCTGCACATAGCTTCAATACACTGCTTGCATACACCTGCAGAAGTTTTCTGATATTACTGTGCAAACTTAAAAGATGATCTCTTCTGGACTGGAATTGCATATTGAATGTAAAGAGAGACTCTATAGCATACTTCAGGAAAAGGAACACCAATTTTACCTCATAACTATTCAACCTATCCATTATAAGGTCTACTTTTGGTGACCGGGGTTCATATGATTAGAACTATGACAAATGCACAGGCCACAAGTCTAGTATATTGTTTACATCTTTATGGAGACTCAACTGAGTGGAGGTATGATGGATAACTATAAGTGGCTCAGTATCAACAAATAATGCACATTTGTTTAGCTTCTGTTGCTTCTGTGCATTATGTGAAACGTGTGAATTAATTTCTGATATTAAGTTTTCTGCAGGTGATTTAATTGGTTTCAAACCTGATTTTAGGCAAAGGTCTGCTATATGACACAGGCAACCCATAGTAAAGAGGACAGGACTGAGAATCTTTAATTATGAATCGTGACAGTACAGAATTGTATTTACCAACCATTATCTGATGCGTATGCAACCATATTAATTGTTGCAATATTGAATCTTTGAAGACTTTTCATGAGGCAATTGTGCAATGCTTCATCTGTACCTGTTACACAAATAGGTATGTCTAACAACCAAACAACATTTTCGCATTTTACCTGGTCAAAAAATGCCACCAAAAGTACCAGGAATGTATTATCCACATATCAGTTTTCTTATCTAAATAAACCTAATACGAGTGCTTCCAACAAACTGCTGCTGGATATTCCTGATATTATGCACAATGACATCTCGTGCAATGCATGCAGACTTAGCTTCTTCGACACTACAAGATCAGTACAGTGTTTTTTCATTTATTTCAACAGATGATCCACAGCAGTCAAGGATAGGTTGCCCACTGCATGTAAGGGAACAAATCTCACCTCAGCTGTTAACACTTTCTGAGATGAACTTTCTTGTTGAGCTTGGTTGGTAAACATCTCTTGTTACTTTTCTCCCAGATGCAACATGCTTCGCATTTGTCTTGTCTTTCTTTGTATTCATGTGGCTGTGCAGATCATGGTGTTCTCCCTGGCCATTGTTAATTCTACAGTAACAGACTTTACAAAAGCATACACTAGCCCAAGCATGCTTTCACTTAGCCAATTAAATAACATCTTCCAAGCTGCTTGAAATGAAGACAGATTTCTTTTTTCACAACATGACGTATTTAAAAATCAATGAAAAAAAAAAACACTTAACCTCCTCTAAGCATGAAAACACCAAATTATTTTGCAAATCATTCTAGTAATGAAGAGACATATGACTAAGGGAACATCTCTTAGGCAGTACTTCTACCTCTAATTGACCTGTAGAATGTGTAAACACTGGATCCACTGCTTATGGTTAGTACTGCTACTACAGGTGTAGCTTGGAATGAAGACATACTTTTTTTTCCCCTCAACATGACCTATTTGTAAAAAAAAAAAAAAAACAGAAAAAAAAACAAAAAACCCAAACCAAAACAAAAAATTTTAACCTCATGTATGATAAAAGAAATTACCCTGAAAGCCAAATTTTACTGACAAAGAGATGTTACTGAGAATAGCTCTTACCTCTTCCACCTTCAACCATCCATGTTTGTCCTTTAGCACGGCTGATGGAGGTGGTGCCTTTGTTTAGCACTACTTGAGACTGGTGCAACAGGTGCAGCAGGGGTGGCAGAAGTACTTTTTGAACTCCTACAAAATCAAAGTGTGACATTATGCAGGTGCCAGTCAGTGTACAGCAAACAGTGAGACATGGAGCAGTTTGGCCAGCTACCTGGCTGAGGGGTATGGTAAATATATTCAAAACTGTGACTCGTCTTTAGTATCTTTTACTTCTCAATCTAATTCATTAAATAAACAAGGTTTATGACAGACTGATACACAGGATCAAAGCAGAGCAATACAGTAGACACACACATATACACAACATTTTTATAGCATTTAAAGGTCTCTGTTCACATTTTCAAAGCTGAGAAATGCAGTTATATATTTCATAGGTTCATAGGTTCATACTAGGCTATCTGCCCTAGGGCATTTATAAGCCTAGCCAGAATGTGTTTGGCTTTCGCCACCCATTTTAAATTTATTTTGCTATGCCCTTTTTCGAGGTTAGTATACTGTGCCTCTGTCTAACAGTGACACAGAAGTGATACCCGGGGTAAACCTACGATCACCCATCCACTCATCAAGATTCCTCTTGAAGAGATTCAGTGAGGGACTCTGCCTAACCTGGACTGGGATTTTATTCCAGAGTGAAGGGAGCCTCTGGGTTATGAATCTGTCCCTCCAGCATGTCCTATTTATTTCAGTGCTGAGGTTCAAGTCTCTTGAGCGCATAGCATGATGAGATTTGGATTTTCTGAGGTGCAGCATGTCCATTAATTCCGGGTTGGACATGTCTTTATACGTCAGGCACAGATCGCCTCTGAACAGGCAGTATGCCACTGAGTAGAGCTGGAGTTTCTTTAACCGGGCAGCATATGGCATCTGTTTGAGCCCTTTGATCCTCTTGGTGAGGTACATTTGGGGTCTTTCCAGTTGCTGCAGGTGTCTGGTAAGGTACATCCCAAAAGGGGCATTGTACTCAACTATGGGCTTGATGAGGGATGAGTAAAGCGGCACGATGACCTCCCCTGATCTAGATGTGAATCCCTTCATGATTAGGTGGGCTATATAAAATGTTTTTCTGACCACTTTGATCACATGGTTGTCAAATGAGAGATTGCTGTCAACTTGGGTCCCCAGGTCCCTAATTACTTCTTCTGTACTTAATGGATTACCACCTATGTGGTAATTTGTGGGCACTTTGTTTTTGCCAAAGGGGATGACTATACACTTTTTGGCATTTAGCTTGAGGCCATGGCTCTGGCACCAGTTGTCTGTTTCTATGAGGCCCTTTTGGAGGATGCTTGTGTCGGCTGGAGAGTCGATTATGGTGCCCAGTTTGCAGTCATCTGCAAACTTGGTCAGCCACAGTCCTTCCGTGTTGGCCTGTACCTCCGAGAAATATATACTGAACAAGAGAGGTCCCAGGACTGAGCCTTGTGGGACACCACTTGTAACTGGTTTGGAGTCTGACATGGCTCCAGCAATTCTAACCATGTGGGTTCTGTCCTTGAGCCAGTATGCAATCCATCTAGTGACATAGGGGTTTATATTTAAGCAGGTGAGCTTATCTATAATGCCCGAGTGGGGTATTGTATTGAAGGCTTTTGCGAGGTCCAGGTAGGCTGTGTGGACCACCTTCCCCTTGTCAATGGCCTTGGTGACTGTTTCAAAGAAATCAACCAGGTTTAAGAGGCAGGATCTGCCCTTAACAAAGCCAGTGTCTGTAGGTCCCCAATATCTTTATTTATGAGGTCCATGATGATCCTTTCCATAGCTTTGCAGACCAAGCTAGTCAGGCTTATGGGGCAATAGTTTCCAGGATCCGTTGAGGCACCACCTTTATGGAGAGGGACCACTGTTGCTGTACGCCACTCTTTGGGCACATATCCTGTAGTAAGGCTGAGATTGAACAGTAGTTTTATGTTTGGGTTTAGCTCTTCTTGGAGATATGGTATGAAATGTCGTGGTGGGACACAGAATTACAAACATACATAGAACAGCTGAACTAGGCTTAGGAAAGCACAGCTAACAAACATACATATGAGAACAACATTTCAATTGTGCCTTCTTTTACAACTGATGCTATTATGTAATGACATTATGATGATATTATTGTCTGACTTGCACTTGTGCCTAAAAATAGGATGTACATGCTCAAGCCAGCTAGAACTAACAAAAACAGAGGTAAATAATGTCATACTCTTTTCTAAAAGCAGGACTTTACACATCCAGAACAGCTACCCTGTTATCATGATTGCTAGCCAGTGAATCTTTTAACTGCTACTTCTCAGATTTGTATCAAAAGTATACACAGCCAGTGAAATGTGCTTCTTACACCAGCACACTTGTCTCTTTAGTGTCAAAGCACAACATCAAACTCCTTCCCTTTCTTATGCCATTACATATGCAGTCCTCTGTTGTTTACTTCAGCTGTCTTGCATGATTTCAAAAAGCAACAGATACCTCCAATACAAAAACACTTGACTATAAAAGACATGCTTGCTTTGATAGCTATGACACTTTGTATCAATAGCTCTGCGTCCTCAAAATAAATGTGGATTCCTAAAGCTTTAAGATGTGGAAGTACAAACCAACAAGAAAAGAAGATTGCATATTTTAAAGTTCCAGTTACTAAATTTTTTTTGTACATAGAGGCAAACTAAAATATAAAAAGTACAACAGTTTACTGATGTTATTCAAAACTGTTTTAAAATTAATGTAACTGCTTCAATTTCACTAACTTTCTGCAACTGAACTACTGCTGAAAAATCACAGTTTTTTTTTTAATTGTCCCATTTAACCACTGAGATGAGTCAAAGCTGGAATTAACACTTTCCTCCAATTTTCAAAGAAGAGTGGATGGAACTGAAACAGCAATTCAAGTATCTCTTGGCTTCAGCTCAGGTCTTTTTACAACCCTGGCTCCCTCTTCATTCCAGTGCTCCATCCTGTAGAAAACATGTTCCCAAGCAGTACAGCACATAATTAAAGGCTATGAATTGTTTTAAAAAAACAAAACAAGTGCAAATAGCATATCTCTCAATCTCTTACCACAAAAAAAAAAAAAAAACAATCGGTGACAAAGCCAAAGATATAGGCACTGTGAAGACAGTAAATCAGGGAGACAGTTTAAATATTGCCCTTATAAAGTTGCTAGAATAATAGGTTTTGCATTATAATGCATTTTCTGAAGGATGTAAAGTCTGGCACTATAGCATCTGTCATTACAGTCCTTAACTTTCCATAAAACCACACATTTTACAAGAAACAAATCAAAAAATATAATGTGGCAAAACACACAGGGACAAACAATTACCAGACCAGTATAGAGAATTAAAATGATGCTGACAATTAACATGTTGAAAATTGAGATATTATTTGCCATATCAGGCATCATAGCACATTATCTGTTACTATTAGGCCAGCAAATTGTGCTGTATACAACTGTACAATAAATACACAAACTTACATTACCACAGGTGGAATATTGTTAACAACCATACCCTGAAGACACATACTATAGGCAAAATATGGAACAATTATCAGCAGCGTACTAGCTATGTCAGTTAGGAAGCTCACAGGATGGTTAAACGTGTCACTTTATACTTACAAAAAAAGTTTATGAATTAATATGATTCAGTATTATTTCCCATGGATATTACTTAAAAAAAATAAAACAATGTGCAACATTCTTTCAATGAGAGAACAATGAGCTACATCATGCAATTTGTAAGACTCAAAATGAAGAACTTTCCTAGTAAAGAGGTACATGCAGATCATAATGCATACTAATCTAACATCACAGAAGCACTAAATTTACCATGCTGCCACCATATGTTCAAAAATATTGCAGAAAAACAAAAATAATGTAAGGATAGGCACAAAAATCAGTGAACATTTTAAAGCTAATACTCTGATTTATTTAAAAAGGTTAATAGAAATGGTTTTGCATCTGTGTGTTAAAAGAGCTATGGCATGATTATTAACCCCCCCCCAAAAAAAAAAAAATCATGGAATTATGAAGGACAGCATTGTAATTGTCTGGAGTCTGACTCTTGAGATGTAAAATGTATGAAGGTAAAAATCATCTAGATTCTACAGTATCACATATACAATCACAGACTTATCATATATAATACAGTTTTATATTTGTTATTTTTATTTCTGAATTTCTGAAACTGCTTACAAACAATAATTACATTGAAAGTACTCAAAGTATTTGCTATGCTGAAAGGTTGTACTGCAAGATCTATGGTGGTGCTTGGGCAATAAAACATTTGCCACTTGCTGCTGCTCTCATATGGACGCATACCCTCACTGCTAACGTGTGTTAAGTAGGAGTGTCATACCTCTCAACCTCTTAGTGCATGAAATCTGACCAACAAAATGGGGTAACAAAGGCCCAAAAATAGGGACATATTTTAAATACTGCTTTTATAAACTTAGAAAGTTGCTAGAGTAACAGGGTTTGTTTTAACACAGATTTTTTAGAAGGATGGGAAGTCTGAAACTCAAATGTATGTGATTGACTTCAATCCTTAGACCATCCCAGTGATTTGCTATAAAACCACACATTTTATGAGGAACAGACTAAAAATATGAGCCAAAAATCTGGACATTCTGTGAAAATCTGGACAGTTGACAGGTATGAGGAGTGTATGGTGGTAACACAGCAAGTTTCAAGTCCTGGAGCTGAACATGAAGCTACTGTATCATAGCATAAAGCATATGGACATTATACATTAAAACATTTGGATGGTGCAGTGGTGCAGAGGTAGCATTGGCACCTCACAGCAAGGGGTTCTCTAATTTGATTTTTGACTGGGGTGCCTTCTATGTGGAATCTGCATATTCTCCCTCCATTTGTGCGGGTTCCCTCTGGGTGCTCCAGTTTCCTCCCTCGTCACAAAGACATGTGTCTGCAGCGTTTCTCCCTGAGCCTCCACTGAAAATTGGCTTTGTTCCAAGTTGGACTTTCCTGGTAAACAAATGTTAAATAAAATAAATAAATACTGATGCTTCCAGCTATAACACACCAGAAATAAGTACATCATCAGCTATTACCATGACACTGGTGTACTACGCCACCATATACTATTTCCTGCACAGTTCACACAGTAATAAGCTGACCACTGAAGTGTTGTCAATTAATAAGGTAATATTTGCGCTCTTGTCTTGACAGTGATTAGTGCCTCAAAACATATGAAATAAAATAATGTGGAACAATTAAAAAAAATTGATAGCCCTTTCATTTTCACTAATTGACTGCCTGCCTGGCTTTTTGTCAAATCTTGAAAATTGCAGCAGAACACTAAATATTGTAAAATGATAAACAATCAGTCAATAAATAAATGAATAAGAAGAACCCATACACTCAGTCACCACCTAACACACACACACATCTTGTCAAAGTAGTACAACCAGCTTCCGTTCAGCTTTCAGTAAGTAAACAAGAAGACACACATCATCAGTGACAGACAGACAGTAATTATACATGATCACCATTCATGCATGCCATTTACTACACGCTCACTACACTATTTCTTTCCAGTTTCAAAGTATGAACTACAGAGATTTGTGTGATGACTGAGATCATGTGCTGAAGTAGATTGTGCATGGTAAATAACACAGCTTACAAAAACAGAAAGATGCAGCAAGAAAGAAGTTAAACCAACTAGCCTTCTTCTCCTGTCCCTACAACTGCTTCTCTGCTGCAGCTGCATAATTCAGCATTGCAATGATAAACAAACAGATGATATATTATTTATAAATTGCTGCTGCATGCTGACTGAGTCACTTTTTTTGCACATATGCTTGGCAGTTGCAAAAGACAAGAATGTTGCTGCTGACCTGCTCTTTCACACTGACTGACTGCCCTGCCTGATTGATTCATCACTTTGCTAATGAGACTGTCATACCATACTGCAACCACATAAATCATTTTAAAAAAGATTTATATTTTTTATTTCACTTATGATGCTCTTCTCATCCTGCAGAAGTGGGGGAGGGGGTGCCAGGAAGAAGACAATCAATTAATGATGTTATGCTTGCTGTTTGAACTTTTTTGGAAGTTAGTAGGTAGTACCACTTGTTCCTTCTGTCTGCCCTGACCCCTGAAGACAGTGCTTCAAAAAATGATTAATTCCTTTCCCATCCTAATCCAAACTGACAGATAAAATACATTTCCTGAAAAGCAAGTAAGGAGTCTGTGACTGTCAGTGGCTAGAACACACTAACGGATAGTCCAATAGTGCACTTCCTCCTAGTCCCTCTCATCTAACCCGAGTACTCAGAGGACTGTAATGGCTCTGGCATCAACATCTCCATCACTGCACATTGATGATACTGCCAGGCATGCTGGTTCTGTGTGATGATGTCAGCGAACACATGGGAAATATAAATAAACATGAAAAAATAAATCGGGATTTAAAGGGGCCACTTGGGAGATTGTGGCACCCTATTAAGTCAAGCCCCAAAACGGTACTTTCTGAAGAATTTAGTACACTTGAGAGGTATGTAGATGAGTGGTATGTGTCAGTCTTTAACCAGAGCCTGAGGAAAGGAAGAGTAGAATGAATTTCAGCCTGCATGTCAAAGAAGGCAAGATCAGAAAACCAAATATCTGACATAATTTTGTGTTTGCAATATTTGATGACTACCAGCAACCCATCAAATCTAAGGACATTCTCCCATTCATGCACCTAAGAGCAAATACAAGGTAAATGAGCATTTAAAAATATAGGAAGGATGACTCTAGAGAGGAGGAAAGGAATGCACAATGTGTCTACTGCTCAAAAACACCTATGGTTTTTGTCATAGCCTTTCCAAAAGCCAGTTAACAAGCAAGCAATAATGCTTGACAAGGAGTGTGTTATTGTGTAAATAACATCTGCTCAGGGGTGTTGAGGCTCGATGTTACAATCAGAGTGGTGATGGACTACATTATCCAATCTGGCTGCACGAAAGCAACATTCTCGGCAATAGCGGTTACCACACAGCCAAGCAACAGCTGAGAGCTGCCCCTTCATCAAGAACCACTGGCTATGGTCCTTTCTCCCTTCTATCTAAGAGGCAACACACATGATGTAAGAGCCCATGACAAGGCCAACCACATGTCCAGTGCTGCCAAGAGGCTTTGCATATTTCTACCTTTTTGTTTTCTTTTTGATTGATATGCTTTTCTATATAAGCCAGACCACTAGCATCCTTAGGGAAAAATGGAATGGAAGGTTTAGTGCTATACCAAGAGAAAGGGAACTTTGGTGAAAAAAAAACATGAAGCTACAAACAAACAGAAGCAGGACCATGGACTAACATCCTCATGCTGCTTACAGGGCAGCTGAGATAGGATGAATACGCCATCTGCTAGATGCAATAGAATAACCACACCAATTGAATTTGGGGAAAATCTGCCAGCTGAGTACCACTAATCAAAAGGTTCTTGACAGAATGTTGACAGAGGGAAATCACAACAATGCTCTAACAGGAGCACCTGCAAGACAACCCCAGGCCATGGACAGAAAACCAGGTAAGCCTTACCTTTCTCTTCATTGTCTAGTCAGCTCATTACTGCCATCTGCACCCCATGCCCTAATCTACAAAAGGACCGTATCCCCTTCTGTCCCAGCTGGAATCCCTTGCCCTCCCTCTCCCAACCCAACCTTGCCCCCCCTCTCCCAACCCAACCTTGCCCCATTCTTATCATGAAAGTACCAGGGAACTAACCTGCTCACCCTTACGACTGATCTTATTAGCAGAAGTTTTATCTATTATTATTTATTTTAAAGTGTTTATTCACTATTATTAGAACCTTACTAATAGAGCCATTATAACTAACCTTCCATAGCAAATAAAGCAGACTTACTCTAGGACTCCAAGGTTTGGATTCCTGAAATTAAGCCTAACTCCTGGTCACAGTGGGTGCTGAGAATAGGTGCACACGTAAGCTCCTTAACTCAGGGTCAAAAAGGTTGAAACCTACCTTCCCCTGGAACTATATATAATTTTCACCCAATCCATATTCTTGTTACCTCACTTCCTGACTATCCCGACAACTGTTTCCTGTCCTTTCTTCTCCTCTTTCTTCTACCCCTCCCCTGTACATAAACTCACCAATAGCACTGCTAAATGCTCAGCCCACTTCCAGGCAGTTTGGGTACAATGACATCTATACAGCAAACTTCATTTACCTCTTTTTGTTGTACTTAGAATGATCGCAAGATATATCATTCTTTTGACTCCTGTAGTCATAATATGCATATAGTCTTCATGGTACAACTGAATTTAAATGCTGAAATTGTGATTATGTTCCATCATCATATCAGTGTATATAGATATGAACAGATAGAGAGACACACAGCATGCTATGTTTTTATCAGTGCAGGGAATAGATTTTAAAGCCTGTCTAGGTCCAAATGATGTCTCTGAAAGAAAATGTGGATGCCTTTTCGAGAAGAAATTTGTCCGTACAAGAAGCTACATAGAAATGTTCACACTATTAAAAAGCCATTTCAAATGATTAAAGAGTTTCGGACTTGGTAATATGATTTTGATATAAATAAAAGAATAACAAATTTTAAATCATGGTATAACAAATGGACAGTGCATCAGAATACTGTTTATACAATATGATTTTAATATTTTCATATATGTAGCTTTCTAGAACTGATTTACTTCCATTCTGAAATTCTTAAACATTTGTCAAACTTTCTACAGATGGTACACACTGATGTGCCTATGTGAAATCAAATATAAAGTAATTTGACTTGTAACATAATCAGGGTTGGGAGGTTGGGCCTAAAGGTTGTGTTTGCCTTACAAACGCAAGGTGCAAAGTTTGAGTCTCACAGGGGATAATTGGCTAGGCTTTAAATGGCCCACAAGGGCAGTTAGTTTAATACTAATCTATGAATTCAAGCAACTTTCTCCTTCAATGCATTCTGTTATCTAAAGTGTTGGGAGGTGTATTCAACATATTGCAATTTCAAGCACGCATTTGTACTTCTCTATTCAACATGTTTTCTAAACTAAACATTGCTTGTGCTTTAGTTTATCATCTCTGAACTGTGAAGGAATATATGCAGTAGCCATACTGACAGAGTTTGTTTTACTTCATCGTGCGGTGACTGACACTATGTCATGCATCACCTAGGTTATTAATGTCTTCACACATCAATTAGAATAGCAAGTGTGTTAATTACTTGTCCTCACTCTCTGCTTCCTTTTCATCTCTGCCAACAGCTAAATTAGAAAACAAAAATAGGTTTTACAAAATTTAAAGAGCGTCAGAAAGTGTTTTAAATGTTTGATGTTTGAGTAATCAAATGTAATTCCACAGAAAGAACAGCTAGTTACACTTTGATCAGAATCTGCACATTTAATTCTGCATTGTATATTAATAAATGCAATTAATATTTTAAAGTTCTTTGAATTATGTATTTTCAAAATTTAATCCAAGAACAATCTCAGTATCTAAACTGGGAGCAAACAGGCTTTAACAGAATACCAGTGACTCATTCTTTTCACACAGATAACTTAAAATACTTGGTTCAACATTGCCAACATGATTCCAGTATAGATGGTCAAACATCAAAACCCTCATGATCAGATTCACCAACACTCAAAACGACTTCAATTTAATTATTTTTGGGTGGAATAGAAGTAAGTCCCCTTGCAGCTCCCAATGGGAGAGTCAAGTCCCCTACACCTCCCAAACTTATATATACAAACTCCACTCTCGCAACAACTCAGATAAGGAAGAAATCTCTCAAGAAGGGCATTGTCACTGGTGCACAGTTAGAAATCTGAATGACAATGATTTCAAAGGACAAACATTCATCAGTTTTCTCCTGTTCATGGTCTTGGGCCTCATGCAATAATCACATTTTTTTTTTACCATTAGAACACCCTGCCAAAATACTTTGGTTTGATTTGGAGACAACACTTGTTGCAGAATTGCAGTAAAATGTTACAGTGAGAATAATTGCAAAACTGTGTTGTAATTCTTATTCTGCCATTAGGGCTGGCAAAGTAATTCACTGATTGGACCCACTTCCTCATGATGCTTGGCTCTCTGTTTATTAGGCTGCAGTGCCTTCCATGTGGCAGCTGTACTGCATAAGTATATAACCACAGCTTGCATGCATGCCTGCTGAATTACAGATGAGGCACCAAATATGCTCTGATTGCTGATTTATTTTTGTTAAAGAATGACAATAGGCAGACACAGAAAAACATGATCTTGTCATGAAGTTCTACACAGGCCAAATATGCCATTACCACAATTCCTATTTAGCTCTAATTGTATTTCTTTCTAATGTTGAATATATCACTTCATGCTCATAAATCACTATGTTGGCACAGGTGTTGATCCTATAATTCCATAGGCTCTACTGTTAGAGCACAGTTGTACTCATATGGGATGTCATTAGATGATATGAAGCAGTTCTTGTAGATTTGTTTTTCTCATGTGTTACATATTCTTTAAAGAGTATTTGACAAAGTGAAAACACATAAGTAAGATTATATAGCTTTTATAAAAATGGAATTTGAGTTTTTGGCCCAGGCTCCACATTCCTTTAATACCTTACTTCCATCAGTCAGCCAGAGTATTGCATTTCCACTCTTTGAAAACCTCAGTTGATTAAACAGTCATAAATGGCAACAGACTTCTAAAAAAAACATTGCACCTGATTATGGCAGCAAAACTGTTAATTTTTTGCCTTAACATATACATCTTTGCAGTAGTTTCACAGCAAATTAGACAATGTAATTATGAATTTTCAGTGTACACTGATCAAAATATCCCTAGAAGTGAGCTGGGTAAAAGAAATAACCTGAAGTACATACTTGGTACTCACATAAATTTATTTTGTGCAGTAGCAGTCACTTTTCACATGATTTGTCTTATTTCATGCAGATCAATGCATGAAGAAATGCTTGTGAGTGCTCCTTAACAATAACTATCTCAATAACTTATGATATGTCCCTCTATTATGTATCATGGCTGCTTTAACAGGCACATATTCCTAGATCGTGAAATTATGCATTATTTTATTGGAGTATGATCCCAGGAATGGGGAAAAATGCAGCAACAAATGGGAAAAGGGCTCCAGATGCTTAGATCCTGAACAATTTTGTAACCCTAGTGTATATAACAAAAGAGAGCTACAGATACATTGCTATGCTTGCTTTTCTTTAGCAAGACAGTTTCAAATATGATAAGGGAAATGAGGTAAGTGCAAGGGAGTAAAGTTCCTGAAGAAAGACAGCACACAGGGTCAGATTCCAAAAGCTATTTACAGATAGAACAGCACGGTGATGGAAAACCAGTACACCAGTTGCAGTTGCAATATCAGAAGACACGCTGAAAGCAGTCTGAGTATTTCGCTGTTGAGCATAGGATAATTATGGATTCCACACATGCCTGTCAGATTTTAAAATACACAGTGCTCCCCCAACACAATGTAAATACAATAAACTACAATGCTAAATCTGATTCCAAAATTCTTGGCATATAGTATATGACCTCACAAGGAACAGTAGCTGCTACTATGGATTCTGTAGTATTCTGTAAGAACACCACAAAAGAAAAATGCAACCCACAGTGAATGAACTGCAAAAGGCTACAGTAATGCAAGCCAAGAGGAAGATGTGGTTGTGCACCCTAGAAGGTAGCCTGCTAAAGTGACAGCAAGGCTGCAACTAAATCAGTTGTCAGACCAACATATAATTGACAGATACCACTTAGAAAGACAGCTGGTGCAGGCTGTCTGTAACATGTTTGCCCCATACATCTGTGCAGACCCTGCGAGGAAACCATATCCCCTGCTAGACAGAGGTCCAGGGAAGTAAATATTGTGGGAAGAAATAGCCAGGGAATTGTTATGGCTAGGCTTGTATAGTCTAGTACCAACCTATGAACCTATGAACCTCTTTAACCAAAGTTTGCTTCAGCCTGGGTGTACAAGCATCTGGGACATTCCAAAGACACATGGGGGATGTTATGGCAGTGTCACAGACTGCTACCAGTCATATCCTGGCAAAATTACTGGCAGCAATGTGAAGCAATATGGATGACTACATACATTTTCCATCCACCCCCATAGAGTGGAGAACTGTAATGCACCAGTTCCATAACATTGCAAATTTACCCATGTATTCCCTATCAAGACCCCAGTACATCCTGCAGACAGATATATAAACAGAAAGGGCTGGCCATCCCTGAACTACCAGGTCATGTGTGCAGCAGATGGCAGCATAACAAACATGGCAATACACCCTGGAAGTGCCTGTGATGCTGTCATATAGAAAGAAAGTGGTTAGAAGGCTGCATTTTAGCAAGATGAACTACATAAGGGACTACTACTAGGCAAGTACTGGAACATAGTTGGGTTGCAATCTAAGGACACCCATCCCAACAATATCCATGCTGGCAACATGTGTGTTTACTCCCCACAATTGTTGACTGTGGTTATTCACTTGAGCTGTAGCTAATGACTTTGTACTGTAAACCATCAAACCCTTCAGAGGAGGCCTATAACAGAGTGCATGCAACAACAAGAAATACCATAGAGCATGTGGTTGGTGTACTAAAATCTAGGTTCAAATATCTGGACACATCCAGGGATGCACTGCAATACACAACTGAAAAGGCAGCACAGATGATAACTGTGAGTGCCATGCTACACAACATGCTAAATAGAGCATATGCTGGTTGCCTAGCTGTAAGTGTGAGTGAACTGCCCAAGAACCTCAGATGTCTGAAGATCACATCCCATAGGCATCAGAGGAGGAGCAGATATACATAGGGGCAAGAAAACAAGGCAAAGGCGATATAGGGAATGACCATAAGTGCAAGGCCAGGCATGTGACCCACAGCTTTAAGTCATATCAAGCCACATGTACAGAAGTACACAGATTAAACACTAATGTTCAGGTGTTAACCCACCAGAAGTAACATGGATTACATCTAATGGCAATTATCCACTAGATGTACACACTGAACATTAGACATAATCATCACATATAACATCATGCACATTATGTACATATGCAAATATATCACAACAAGGATCATCAACTCAGGGTATCAGGGTACAACTGACACAGATTTGCATACAGACTCATATTGTCATATCTGTGTATGTCATAAGTAAAAGACACACATCTGTGCAACACATTCCTATCTGACCACTATTAAAAGCTGCAAACAGGTAAACAGCTCAGGGCATAATGCTGAACTGTTGCTAATATCACAAGCCAAACATATCATTGTAAAGTATGGATAAAGTAATATAATAAATTGAGTCAGAAATGTTTAGTAAAACTGTTGGACTCCCATGGCATTAGACTTGTCAACAAACAAAGACAGAGGATATCATCAGTGTTCTGCACAGCAGCCATCATTGCTATGGGGGAGAATGAATACAATAGAAGCTGAAGTTATGGAATGCCTGCAAAGTGAAGGATTTGGTGTAGAAGGTCTAACGCAGGTTATATCACAGCATGATGGAATGTGTCCCCAAAGTAAGGAGAAACAGGAAGATCAGGAGACATCTGAAGAGGAAATATGGACATGGGAAAGAAAAATAGATTTAATTTGTTGTAATATTTATGTAAAGGAGAAAGCAAAACTAATGAATACAAAAAGAGCAGCACCAAAGATATTTGAAGTGCAACACAGGCAAAGGAATCCAGACATGGAAAACTTTATAACACAAAAAATAAGAAGACAGCAAGAAAAAGTAGAACAGAGGATTAATAATGGAGAAGTTAAAGAAATAGAAACTGAGATTATGGAGAACCTTTGAAGTGAAGGATTCAGTGTAGAAACTGTAATTCAGAAAGCACCACAGCAGGATAGAGCAATAAACATCCAAATTAAGGAGACACCAGAGGAATGGGAAGCAACTGGTCAGTTGCCATATGAAGTTATTTTGGAGCCTTCCACAGGAAACCAATATAAATGTTCACCTGAAGCTGGACAGCAAGGGAAGGAACAGGGAACTGTGGCAACTTTGGAGCAGTCAATGTTGAGGAGTGATAGGCTAGTGATTCACCATATGACAGAGCAATGGATGACACAGGATGAAATTGAAGAGAATGTGTCACAGGAAGATGCTATAGAACTTTCTACAGAATGCCTGCAGAAAATGGAGAACAAAAAATGTTCCCTCAGTTTAGAAGAAAATGAGCTAAGAGAAGAGTTGCTTGATTTAATAGAGATAGATTGATATATTAAGATCAATGACAGAAAAAAAAACTGAAGAAGGTCAAGAAAACCTAAAAAGTCAGAAGATTGATAAAACAATTGAACACAGTAATTATAACTGTCCATAGAGATCCATGCAATATAACTGAATTAAACAGGATATATTACTCACCGTCTAAAAAAACTCCAGCTATACTCTGTGGCATATCGTCTACTCAGAGGCGATCTCTGCTTAACATACAAGGCCATGTCAAACCCTGAGCTGTTGGACATGCTCCACTTAAAGAAATCCCAATCCCTCAGAGCCACATGCTCCAGGGATCTAAACCTTGTCATCACAATGAACAAAACATGCTGGAGGGATAGGTTCCTGACCCAGAGACTCCCCATACTCTGGAATAGACTGCCCGTACATGTCAAGCAGAGCGCCTCATTGGCCCTCTTCAAAAGGAACCTTGATGATTGGATGGGGGATAGGAAATTCACGCCGGGGATCATGTCAGTTGCCCTGCTCAACAGGGGTCCAGAAAAGTAAATATTGTGGGAAGAAATATCCAGGGAATTGTTATGGCTAGGCTTGCATAGGCCTTAGGGCCAATAGCCTAGTACCAACCTATGAACCTATGAACCTAAATTAATAACAGATAGAATTCTAAAACAAGAACACAGGGTAGTAAGGGAAAGGAAGGGGAGAAATGAAATGCTATCATGGAAGTATCGACTAGAGAAAACTATAAAGCAATTAAGACAAGAAGTGTCCCTCTTAGAGGAGTATAGAACAGGGAACAGATCAACAAAAATACTCAGAAAGATAGACGTGATAAAAGCAATGCACAATATTATAATGGAGCAGGATCCAATATGCACTATCGCAAGCTGTGATAAAGGGAGATACTGCCAGCGCAGCTATCTGGAATTTTATAAATTATATGTCATCTGTGAACATTAACATGATTCATATAAGATGTTTGTGTTACAAATATATTAGAGCTGCATGTCATATAAGATGGCTTGTACAGACATGTGCTAAAGAGGTATTTTACAAAGTGCTTTTTGAAATTTATCCACAGTGTATCCTACTGGAATGGAACAGAAATGTACACACACTATTATAACTGCTTAAATGTATATATTTTTAACAATGGAAACTGGAACACAGGAGTTTAACTTGAGAAAAATATCTGAAATTAAATTATTTTATGGCCATGCAATAAAAAATGTTATCTTTTAGTTTTGGTGCAGTAGGTGACATAATGTCTGTATTAGAGAAGTTTTCTGTATTGTCTAGGAAGTGTTTTATTGTTTTATGACATGTTTTATTGTTTTATGACATCCAACAGCTGTCCAGATCTGAGGAAAAGCCCTTGTCTATGTATTTTCACAGACGGATGCTAAATACTGCTAGCTTTCAGCAGGGGTGGGGTCTTACCTTGGCTAGAGTCAGATGACAAAAATGATGTAATTCTGCAAGCTATCTCAGAAGTCATATTTGAGATATTAATTTAAGAACTCTGTGAGAGACTGTGCATTCTGTATTATATCTTTGACCTGACAACATCAGCTAGAGGATCTATTCACCACATCTGCCTTGTTGATCCAATTACGTAAGTGTACTAGGGTATAGTAATTCTCTTAGATATAGTCAGGAATATAGCAAAGCTTATTTTAGATATTATTCTTTATTTATTTGATGGGAGGCCACGGTGGTGCAGTTGTTAGCATTGTCGCTTCACAGCAACAGGTTCTCCGCTTCGATCCTCGGCTGGGGTGCCTTCTGTGCAGAGTCTGCATGTCCTCCTTGTGGTCATGTGGGTTTCCTCCAGATGCTCCAGTTTCCTCCCACATCCTAAAGACATGCTGCAGGTGGATTGGACACTCTAAATTGGCCCTAAGTATGAGTGCGTGTGTGTGTGCCTTCTGTGGAAGGTTGGGCGCCGGGCTGGCAACTCAACATTGTAAAACTCCACTGCCAATCATGAGCTGACAGGTGATCCACTGTGGCAACCCCTAACTGGGAAAAGCCAAAAGAAGAAGATTCTTTATTTATTTGAGACTGACTTCCAATGTTGTTTTAATATTCCCTGTGATTTTGACCTCTGATATCACTGTAAATATATACTGAGTAGTTTCTTCTTTTATTATATATTATTAAATATATTTAAACCTTTCATTGTGTCTGATCTGTCTAAAAATATTTAAGTTCTAGTAATATTTGCATATTTATTTGGTAACACTGTGTAGGCCACTCCTAATAGCTTTGCTCTTGGTCAAACTACCATTTGTATTGATAGTAGCACACAGTAAGATAAGGGCTTTTTCTCAGCTCTGTTTAGCTGCTGGGAGTCATAAAACAATCAAACACTTCCAAAACTGTACAGAAAACTTCTCTAGTGCAGACATTATGTCTCCTGCTGCACTGAAACTGAAAGATAACATATTTTTATTGCGTGGCCATAAAGTCATTTAATTTCAGCTATTTTTCTGAAGTCATCCTCCTGTGTTCCAGTTTCCAGATGAACTATATGTATAAACACAATTGGTTTTATAAATTAATAGCAAACATTATAATCCATCTTTAAAAAAATATTTTTATATGTATTCATTCTTTACATTTACCAGCACTGTTTTCACTACTGACTTGATACATTCTATGCATTCTAAGGATATTAATTTAATTTTTTTTAAAATGTTTTGGAATATGTCATTTACGTGCTGTCCTATTTATCAGACTCAAAGCATATTAATTGATGGTGGGGAGTGGATAGAATACAACACTATAACAACTGCTTTTTATACATTTATTTACTTATTTATATATATTTATGCAAATTTGAGAAATTCTTATATCTCTATGTGTCTTGCACATTTTACTTCTGTGTTAATTGTTGCATTTTACGTGTCTTATGTCTTATGGGCTACATTTAAACAGTAATGAAAGATTTTGCGTGTCAGTTTTCCTTTAAATATGGTATAGGAAGTGATGTCACCTATTCAAGTCTATTTATTTGATTTTTAAATTTTAAAAACTTATATCTGATGAAGTTCCTTATGTGATTTGATTGGGATGAAAGTGCTTATACCTGTGGACTAATAAACCAAATATTTGTGGATTTATAACCTCTGGTCTGCCATTTGTGACTTTTACTTTTGTTTTCATGTGTAACACATGTCTGTTATCTTCCAATGATCTGTTAAGATAACATAAGTGCCACTTTTAAATATTGATTTTATACATTTACAGACCAGATATTTGCTGCCTGCAAACTGAGTGGGACCTCAGTAGGCAGTTTTCATATCTTAGTACATTTTCCACTGGAGTATCAATATTATCAAAATGACTACTTTCAGGAGGCTTCAACATGTCGGGGTACCCAATTGGACTAAAGAGGAGGAGGCTATCCAGATGCTGACTGTCTATGCTGGAGTGTAACATTGGATGAAAGCCAGGCCAAGGAACTTTGCAATGATCGACACTTGAAATCAGCTTGTAAGTGGATCTAAAGAAGTGGAGTGAAGGCTAGCCATTGCAGTGATGACTTCATACCTCGCAACTGTATCGAATTCCTCAGGATTTACCTGTTTTGAGGTCCAAATAATGAGGTGCACAAATTTCCAAGTGACCCCCTTTATTCCTGAATTTCCCTGCTTTTTTTTGGATTATTTTTTAGTGCAATTTTCTGCTGATGTCATCATGTGCAGAGGCGTGCACAATGATATCAGCTCTACGAGCAAGCTGCCAACCTGTTGGAATTGGCTGAGCCTAGGGCTCGAGGAGTGTGACTGATTCACTGTACTTTGTTTATGGGCAGCGGCATTCGTGTGTTTCCCCAGCTCCTCCAGGTAAGGAAAAAAACAAGTAAAATCCTCAGCACTTTGGACTGTTCCATTCATTATTCAACAGGTAAAAACCTCACCACTTTTAGGACTGTTCCATTCATTATTTGTATGTGCTGCAGCCTGCAGCATTTGTTGAAGCATTCTGGTCACACTAGGGGTGGGGATGTGTGCTGCATATAGTTGAATTTAGAATGCCGGTCGGCGGTCCCACTAGCTGAATTACATTACTGTGAACTGTTCTGTTCTCATTAGCTGAATTACATTACTGTGAACTGTTCTGGTCTCACTAGCTGAATTAAATTTCTGTTCCATTCACAGTGTGTGTATGTAAGTTATTCAGTTGTAGGTCAATGGATTCACTAGCTGATTAGAACGGCACATTAGTTGAATTACGGTTGGTCTTACTAACAAAATTACATTACTGTTCCATCCGCTGTAATTTACATTACTGTTCCAGTTGCACTAGAGTGAGTCTTACTAGCTGAATTACATTACTGTTCCATTTGAAGTTGAATTGCAGACAGTTGGTCTCACTAGCTGAATTATATACATTACTGTTCCATTCGCAGTGTGTGTGTATGTATTTTAATATACAGTTGGTCTCACTGTTCCATTCTGGTTGCTGTGTGTTTATTTATTTTAGAATGGCACTAGTTGAAGGTAGGGGTGTGTGTGTATTTATTTTAGAATGGCACTAGTTGAATTGCACTAACTAAAGGTAGAGGGGCATGTCCATTTGCAATGTGTGTGTATTTATTTGATATGCAGTTGGTCTTTTTTATTTTAGAATGGCAGAGGGGTGTGTCCATTCGCAGTGTGTATTTATTTAATATACAGTCGGTCTTATTTATTTTAGAGTGGCACTAGATGAAGGTAGGTACTTATCACTTTGAGACAATCATAACCAAATGTCTTTATACTGTGTCACATGCAAGGAACACTTTCAAAGAACAAAAAAGGCTCTCCCTGCATCTCCTGTATTTACCAAATTAATGATGATCAAACAGTTGCAAGTATATAAACATACTGGATAAATTGAGTGACCTTTGACCTCCAATGCACTTTTTGTTTGCCTGAATAATCTGTCTTGTTTCAAAAGCTCTGCTGAGCAATTAATCAGTAAAAGTTAACAAGAAAATGTAATGTCTCTTATTAGGATTACCCAAACCTACCCAATGAAACCTGGCGCCTGTGTTAGCATTCTATATACTGTATTCACAGTGCTTTATTTATTATTGACAGTGTTTTACTTATTATCATTTATTTAAGTCTTGTATCACTGGACTGTTATAACCCTGTAGACTTGCAGAAATAAAATGTATTTTCTTCAGGAGTGTCCAGTTAACTGACTGTTTCATTCTACAACTTGGGCTCTCATTTCATCACCACAACATGATAATACTGCTGCAGTCTGTCTTCATTGCACCTATCTGATGGTCAGTCACCCCATACTCCTCACCTCTTAGTAAGAACACAAGCTACTCCTAGCATCATGATGTTACAGTAGAGAACTGGATCCTGTCTCTTTGAAATCCTTTTGACTGATAGGCCCATCCCTGCCACACTGGTCTGAAAGAAGTGGACTGACTAACAATGGTGCTGTGTTTACTAGCTGATCCCAGGTGGTTTGATGATCCATATATACTCTTCAAGTACAGCCTGAAAAAAAAGTGTGGAGTTGCCTTGTGAGCACATTACTTGTCAGGTGGGCAGGTACACCCACTTGTGATATCAATCTAGTGGTAGAAGTAGGCTGGATGAAGCTGGTTATGATAGTCATGACACACCCTTTGAAAAACAGTTAGTGAAATACTGGAGATCACTAATAGAAATGTTCTACATTGCAAGACTGTACCAGCAAAATGTTTTTGTGTGTGTGTGTGTGTGTGTGTGTGTGTGTACGAAATGCCCCAGTTAGCAACACCTGGTGGTTAGGGTTACTCAGGCTCAAACCCTGTACCTTAAGTACAAAAAGCAAGAGCCTGAGTTCTCTTCCCATACCACCACACCTGATTGGTTAGGTTATAGCTCTCGTGTAAAAAATTTCACATTTTATTCTAGCAACTTTCTAAGATTATACAAACAATGTTTAAAATGTGCCCCTGGTTTTGGGCCTTTGCCCCCCCCCAATAATTTTTCTCTTTTTCCTGATTTCTTGTGCTGCATAGTTCTTCAGGGAAAGAGAAGTTTAGTGCTGCTTATCCAAAGGCTACTTGCATTGTTAGTAGCACAACAGGTAGTATAATTGCTTTTGCGGCAGAAGGCTGTGGGTTCTACTCCCACAGTATATAGATGGATTGCTGATACTGTATTGTACTTTTAAAGGGGTGGATGCTGCAGTCCTGAGAATGTCCTCCTTTAGCGGCGATACCTAGTAACTATGAACCTGTTATCAGTTTGCCATCCATTCCCTATTGAAATATTACTAGCTTATTTTTTTAATGTAACATAGGCAATTTATTCTTCAAGGGCAGCAGGCACTTTACTTGTAGATGAAACAATGAAATGTAAAGTTATTTGCTAGCAGCAATCTCTTTATTAGTTACATATCTCTTTAATGTAGAATTATTTAGATGACTTTTACTTCTGCAGAGATTATGCATATTTACTGAAAGTGGTGGATTACATAAGTTTGAGTAGACTTTTATGATGGAAATGTTCTGAATTGGGCAGTTTTGTCATTATTGGTTCATCATGCATTTTGTTTCATTGCTTACTGAAAAAATGTTCAAAACAATAAATTTAAAATGTGCTCTAACAAGTGTGCTGTATTATACAAGGAATATAATTTAATACAGTCAAGTAGATGTATCAAAGAACACATGTATGTTTCGTGTGCAATGGTGCCTATGATTTGAAAACAGCCCAAAGGTAATCTTTATCCACCACTGGCCAGATGCATTTTCTTTGAATGTGGGTTTCAATGTTGTTTCAATGAATGTGAGTTTCAAGGGCAGAGAAGTTTTAATGCTAAGTCTATTTTCATTGTGAGCCTTTATTGCTTTGTTTAGCAGATGTCTATTAGTGTCTGTGCTATAAAATGTAAAATAAGTTTTAAATGAAATCCAAATAATCATTGTATAAGTAAAGCAGTATGCACATTACAGTGTTTATGGTAAATGGGGAGAAATAGCCAAGTAATGGGACATTGTAATGGCTGCAGGGGACTCTGGGGCCATATTTTGGTTGTCTGTTCTTCAGTTTATATTTGAAAGTTGGTATTCCTCAATTCCATTGGAGTGGGTGGGGTTACATAATTCTGTAAACAGATTTTACATTAGTCAGCGTACAGATTTGTACCTATTTTTCATAGGCCTTTGTCCAGATTTTTGATGTTTCCAGGTTGAGAGGTATGGATGACCTGCATTGGAGGGATGCAGAGAAGCTTCATCAGAGGGTTTCCTAGGTGCAGAGACAACTGGTGGATGCCTATAGTGTCACAATCCTACATATACCTGAGCATTCCTATGGAATTTAGAGCTATAGCTGTGTCCCAAATATATATGTTATGTGGCGTTTCTAATCACTAAGTAGCTGTTCTAGCAATTAGCTCATCTAACTAATTAAGAAGATATGACTGGTCTCCATATAAGTATGAGTTCTGTTCCCATCTTTTCAATTTATTTACTAATGTTTATAATGTATAGAATACTGAACATTATAGATGTACATCTTTTTTCCAACATATAACAACATTATTTCACACATCCACCAATGTCATATATCACTGATGCCTATAGTGCCTTGGCCACTGATAACTATGCATTTCATAGTTATCCATTATTCTACAAAAGATTTACCTACTTTACTTATATATGTGTGAAAAGTAACTCATAAGAAACGTCTTTACTTTATTCCTGTTTATAATTTCATACTTATCGGTTATACTATAGATTCATAGGTAATTACTAGGCTAATGGCAGAAGAGCCTTTACAAGCCTAACCAATAATATTCAAGATATGGCCATATTATATTTTAATTCCCCATATATGGGATGGAGTAGTATCTGGGCAGTAGGTCTTTTGGAGTTGGTGCCCTGAGTCATTTTATAGACTTCCTCAGTCAATAAGGGACACGGGCAGTACACCAGGAGTGAATATATGGTTCCCCCATCCATTTATCCAGATTCTTTTTGAAGAGCGTGAGGAATGGGCTTTGTTTTAAGAAGATATGATGTTTTTCATAATGAGGTAGCCTTTGGGATATGGATTTGTCTCTCCAGCAAGTTCTGTTACAGTCATACATAATGTTCAAGTCCATGGAACATGTAACCCTCATATAATTTTTCTTGTGAATATGTGACATTTTCATGAGGGCTGTATCAGAGAATGCCTTGTATGTCAGGTATAAGTCCTCTCTCAATAAATGAAATGAGATGGAATAAAGGGATAGGGCCTTAAGTTTGTCTGCATAAGACATGTATCTTACCATTTGTATTTTTTTAGTGGGAAACCTCTGGGGCTGCTCCAGTTGGTGTAAGTGCCAGATTAGGTACATGTAGAAGGGAGCATTGTACTCGATTATGTGCCTGATGAGGGCAGAGTACAATGACACTGTGATTTCTTTTGAACTTGATGCCATGCCTTTACTTATAAGTTGAGCCACATAGGAGGATTTACTCCACTACCATAGCTACCTGGTAGTCGAAGTTTAGGTTACTATCTATCTGTAGTCCTATGTCCCTCACTATTAGGTCTACTTTTAGGAGTGTGCTACCATTATTATAATTTTCCAGGATAACTGATTTACCAAAGGGTATGATTATTCATTTTTTTGCATTTAGTCAAAGACATTGATTTTGGCACCAGTTGTTTGTCATTCGTAGGCCTGTTTGTAGGATGTCAACATCGTTTGGTAATTCATTGATTGCTCCCAGCTTACAGTCATCAGCAAACCTGGTGAGCTTGAGGCCCATAACATTGGCCTTTACTTCAGAGATGTATATACCAAACATGAGGGGTCCCAACACTGAGCCCTGTGGCACACCTCTAGTAACAGGATTCTTATAGGAAGTGGATTCACCTATCCGGACAACATGTATCCTGTAAACTGAGCCAGTTGGCTATCCATCTGATGATGTAGGGGTTTATATCTAACAAAGTATGTTTATGATCCCCAAGTGGGTGATTGTGTCAAAAGCTTTGGCCAGGTCTAGATAAGTGGTGTTTATCAGTTTACCCTCATCCATGACGCTGATGACTTTCTCAAAGAAGTCCACCAGACTGAGCAGGCAAGAGTTCCCACTGACAAAGCCAAATTGGGTCTGGTCCAGTTTTTGGAGAGCTCCTATCTAATTATTGATCAGGTCCATGATAATTCTCTCTTTGGCCTTGCAAATAAGACTGGTCAAGCTTATGAAAATATCACCTACTTTACCTATATACATGTGAGTAGTAACTCATAAATAACTTCTTTACTTTATGCCTGTTAATAAAGTGAAGATTCTTACTACAGTCCCATTTGTTTAAGCCAAGAAGAATGCCTGTCTGACTGCTTAAATATATGTTTTCAGTTATGTGTTGATGCCTGTTATTTCCTTAAATTATAATGGCCAGTAAGTGTTCAAAGTTTTAATATTCATCCTTTAGCTGCAAGAATATGGATACACACTTGCAGTGCCAGTTTGTTAAGACAAAATGCTTGCTGCTGGTTAGCTACTGGCCAGCATTCCTATATCTTGTGCTATGGGTTCAATTCCACATAGGAAAAACATATCATTAATTGTTATCTTTGTGTGTTTCACACATTGTTGAATGTTCTTATCTACATAACTGCTTATTGATATTAACTTTTATTTTATGCATGCTTATGAATGACTCAGTTTTTTGTTGAATTCCAATGAATATTTTAATAATCAATAATGTTCTGTTAGCATCCCTTTCAGTACAGGGTTATGTGTATCACAAGGAGATCTAGCAAGTTGTGACAGATGTGTACTGAACACAGGGATTTTTTTCCAGGATATGGAGTGGCCATGTGTGACTCATTTGGAGAAATAGCCTGACAGACCACTTGCAATGTTAACCTGCATCATGGTGGTCCCTCAGGTTCATAAGCATTGTCTGTGTGCTCCAATTGTGTTATGTTGCCAACATGTGGTTTGCCATATAATTGATTGGACTGTACATGTATTCTTTTTTTTACTGAATAAATTTTTATTGATTTTTCTGAAGCATAAACATATATACAGTATGTATATCAAAGAAATATTTACATAGTCAAAGCTTAAAGTGGAAAAACAATTCCAAAATCAAACGTTACAAAACCAACTATTTACATAGGATGTCTATACTTGAAAAACTTTGTTTTCTTGATTGTATCTTTGAATAAGATTATGATTTATTACAGTCTTCTGTTTCCAGCACTTGATTTACTTTCCACCAGGCAATGCTTAAGGAAGTAGGTTGTTCTGTTCTTTCCTTCATTGTTTTCAATTCTAACTATAAAACTGATAAAACCATGTTCTTCAAATGTTTAAAATTGGGAGGAGTTACAGCTTTCCAGTTCTGTGCAATATTTTTCCTTGCAATAGCAAGGAGATTCCACAAAATTGCATATTTTTGCCTTGGAACACAAGACAGCACAGGTGTATTTAACAAAACTAGTGATTTTGTAAGTTGGAAATTATCAGTGAGCAGTGCCTGTAACAAATAGTTAGTACTTTCCCAATATTGTTTAAGTAAATGGCATTCATAGAACATGTGTTGCCAATTGGCTATTGATTGTAACTTACACCTCCAACATCTATTTTCTTTATTATATGTTAGTTCTAATTTGTGTGGTGTTAAGTATGTTCTATGTATAAATTGCCACGTGAAAAGTTACTAATATACTGATAAAGATGTTAGTTTTGGAGATGTAAGAATTATTTTTTATCTTTATCATCTGGCATTTTACAATTAACTGTTTCATAGTATTTCCATATATTTTGTTTATGCACTCTTGTTTCTTTAACTAATTTGTATAATACTGATAAAATTCCTTTCCCATTTGTGGGAAATTCCATCGGTGTTATTAATTGTTGTATGAACTTAGGAAGCTTTTCCCTAAGAGACTCCTGCATTATTGCCTGTTGGTTTAAAGGTGTTTGTCTTAATCCCTGCAGTGTTAACCGCATGTTATTTTCAAGGTTGATCTCACTAAGAATTTGTGCTATCATTAGCACTTTATTAGTGTTTATCAACTGATGCCAGTAAATAGACCATAACTGTTTTAATTGCTGCTGAGTCCTGTGTTATAATATTATTTTCTGTATATGCTATTGGGAATATGAAAAAAGTCCATGCTTTTATATCCGGATTTTGTTTACAAAGTGCATAAAAGACTTTCGGGTATTGATAATCCCCCGAATTCATGAAGCTCAGCGCAAGGCCGGTGTAAGGCCTGCGCCGGCCCTGCGGCATATAAATGGTGTAGTAGCAACATATGCATATTAATGAAGGTGCGCCGCTACCACATTCACGTGCATAGGACACTTTCGCGAGTGCATGGGGCGTTACTAAGCTGCACCCGGAGGCTTGTCAATGTCGGCTGGCGATGAGCAATCTAAACTGCTGAATATTATAGCCTGCCTGCAATAGTAATCGCACCTATCAGTGTCCATGGATAATGAAACGTATGCAAAGCATGCAAGACAGTTCCCGGCCACACAGAATGGAGGACCAAACAGAAATGCACGCAACATAATATAAGTTTCCGTCCATGGAACAAATGATATTTAAAATCGTGTGTCCATAATGTACTGCACTGTCAGAAGTTATACCCAGTGGAAGTGAAGCGCATCATGTCAGCGCAACGCCAATACACACATCTAGCCCCATGGGTATGGTCACCAGCAGTCCCAAAGTGGTAGTGATAGTACACAGCAGGGCAGTTGTGGCTATATAACAACCGTAAAGAAACCTGACAGCCCAAATTGCATACCAAACACACACAAACATATGTATATTAAAATGTGCTATACACATGAACAGGAACGTAACCGTCACATACACATAGGATGCTATATGCGGAACTGGGATATCCAAAAGTAGAACCCATGCATGCAAATGCAATACGCAACAACCCTGTATAGCACATAACCCGCACCCATGTCCGAATGTCCACCAAATCCAGCTACCAGCCTTGCGCATCCGTACACCTACACATAGCGAGTATTCCCCATATGTAGTAGGAAGTATCATCCTAGGCAGTGTCCGGATTGCAAATATGTATCCCACGTTTGTAAACATCCCATCACAGGTACGTAAATCCAAATGCCCGCGCGTTAATGTTACGGCAAAATGTGTGTACATCCCGCGTGGGATAAGTAACCTGTTGAAACCTCAGAGTTGTTTACACGCCACGGTGTCCATTACTGTACACATCTGGACAAAACATTTATGTGTAGTCACGGTACTGTTCAGTTTCTACACAGACAACATGCAATTCATACTATGCAGGATGGAACAGCTGTCCCCCATGCAGGTCACCCCACTAGGGTTGCCACCTGTTCAGATGGCCAAGGTGGGACATCCCTTGTAGAAATGTGAGAATTTGCAGAATAAAACATACCCCCGGCCAGTGCAAAGGACAGAATTACACGTGTATGCCAAGATAAAAGCTTATGCCATAGCATTTGAATAGCTTATTCTATCCCAAATAATAGTTATGTGTACCAGATACAAAATACCTGTATCATGCAACTAGTACAGAAAATAAGAAATATATTATTGTCTTAAAATCACAGGACATTTGCCATGTCTTAGGTGTCGTCGCAGGACACAACTGTCCAAAGTGGGACCTCCCCTCGCAAAGAGGAACAAGTGGTAACCCTACTCCCCACTGAATTATCGACAGTATATATTCAACTCAATGACATACCGACACCACCTCTCAACCTATTACAGCAACAAAACCTGGGCAAAGCCTAAAAGGATGGGTGGACAAATAGGGACAAATGTAATTACTGCTCTCACAAGATTCGAAAGTTCACTGAATAATAGTATGTACATAAGCAGGAAATGTTGTGAAGGATGTGGGGTAGTCCCCAGTATTACAGAGGTCCGTACATATATACTGTAACAAACCGTCACATATGTTGACTGTACTACTGCATACCCGTAGTTAATTCATAGTTAAGTCATGTGCAAAATAATAACCCTCGTAAGAATGAATACAGGAAATAGTCAAATGTGAATGGGAGCACCACTCACCGTGGATTATGTATCGTACCACCCCCACCCATATTATGTATTGCCAACATCATAAGCTGCTGACAGGTGCCCAAACACCTGTGTCTGTTAACAGATTAAATGTTTAAAATGGACAAACCCTGTCCATGTGCTTTGTCTGACATTTGAACACGGTCAGGGCAGTTCCGTTTACCAGGCGGACAAGCCTAAACCCAGATCACCAGATGAACACCCTGACAATTAAAGACCTGTATGTGTCAGGACTATAAGCCTTTGGGTTCTGAATATCCCTGCGGTGATGAAATATGCAGCTTGGGTCCAGAGCAGTAGGGAATAGGGAATGTGTAACATGTAGTATCGCATTTTTCCCAGCAGGAGAATGGATGCCTGTGTTGTAAGTGAAGAGGTGAGGCATATGTTAATGTAGCTATGTACTATGGGTATGCATATAAATGAGTCAGAACACCAAAAGTATACTGGTTACAGCATCCGGCCAACGTGAATGCAGTCCCGGTTGAACAACGACTACAGCACATATAATGTGAAAGTGTAATGAATGCGTCTGTGCTGTACAGACAGCTAAATATGTAAAGGTGAACGTGTGTTTCGCAAATGTCCGTTAACCGGATTACAGATAATTACTGGTACTGTCACAAGTAATAAAGCCCACGTAAGCACAAAGACTTAGTAAACATATGTAACCCACAATAAGGATATACATGCGTGCCTGCGCGTAACCCACAATAAGGAAATGCAAGTGCGCCTGTGCATGTGTGATCCGCTCACAGCATAGTAAATGAATGCTGTTTCCCCCACGTTAGTTATACATGGCTCAAACCTGTTAACCTCGTAAAGTATGAAACCGGACGAAGCCATACAAACTACCGGTACAAATAGGGACAAACCCCAGATATGTGCCAGAACAAACATAGAAAGTGGATAGAATAATGGGTGTGTCAGTAGTATGGATTCTCTGAAGGGTATGCAGTCGTAACCTGAACTGCTTGCCAGAAATCCCCACCGTAAGTCTCAAATGAAATGCCACTACATTGCCAGATAGACACAGGTTTATGTAAAACACAGCAAAGATAAAGGGGCAAGCAGCTGTACACTCTGCGACAATCTGTATAGTGGAAAGGAATGGTATGGATATAGATATATGTGTATACACATAATCCACAGACGTAAACCAAAGCAAGTTATGAAATGAGGATTGTACATGTATATATGTATACACAACAGACTTATGTCCCGTAGATATGACATATGTACATAAATAGGCGACGTTATATCTAATATGGGTAGACAAACAGACATGCAGGAAAGGTGAATAAACTGCAGCATTCAAAACCATTGGCCAGAAAGTGACAGTCCAGCAAGTTCTACACTTTAAACATGCACATAGGTGTCCATTGCAGGACTCCAAAAATTGAATCTTACGTAGTGTCAACCGACATTGACGCAAAAGAAGTGACCGCAGCAAATACGAAATAGCTGTACATGCAACAGTATCAGGTGCAAGGGTGATGACACATGTGTCGATAGAATGTATGACGTACAAACTGATATCCGGAGAGTGGGGAGTGCATATAAGTGTCTCCACACTTCAGTACCGCACACATTAAACATGTGTAATGGGTACTGTAGAGGGTTGTCAGGTATGGGAATCATGGGTATGCAGAAATGGGCCTAGGTGTTGTTTGGCAGGGATTTCGTAGGCCCGCCCCATGGGAGTGATGTGGTTATAGCACACATCTATATTCTCAATAATGGGGCAAACCATCCACTGGATATTGCGGAAACCATTTTGGCAATATGTAGGGCCCTATATCAGTGTCATGTATGCGATTATCATGGATGGACATGCGTACGACCAAGATGATACCCATAACTGGCAAACTGTCAGAATAACACAGCTGCACTAAGGCATAGTACATGAAATACAAATAGGGACTATATTAGATATACCCCAGACAAAGTCAGAACATTGTGAGAATACTGGCGTACCCATGAATACAGATGTTATGAGTGTTACTAATCATGTAATGGAAATGTCAGTCACTACTATCTACCACACAGTCCATAATGCCTTGCCAGCAATTTACCAGAAAGGCACATCACTATGATAAATGTAACAAGGTCAAACGTCAGGGCATTTACCCATAATGTGTACAGGTTAGTGGTATGAAGGTAACCTGTCCAAAATACATGTACAGAACTAGTGATACTAGGTGGACAGGTGAGAAGAAAGACATCAGGACAAATGAGAAAACATGTACAAGTCACACGCATGTACTCCGACAAATGTGAATGACAACGTATGCCCTGTGAATGTCAATGTGGAAGGTTAATAGACACAAAAGTAATGTGTCCCTCAGGGTGTCATGCAGTGTCACCATAACAATGTCCAGTCCCCCAGACACATACGTGAGCTTTGCCACTGATGGAAAGCGCAAATACCAGCGCACACATACGGGACATGATAGACCAATTAGTGTGGATAAGCAGCTGTTGGCCTGTGTGAGGAATACAACTGTCTGGGTGGGTGTGTCCTGCAATATAAATGTAATGGCATGTGGCCTGTGATGCCGCCATACAGTGTGTGTATTGGTGTCAGAAAGTTGATATTTTGTTACTGACACATACTCCGCAACTGTACAGATTTACGCAGAATGTGCAGAGTTCTGCCTCATATGTTTGGTGTGTTCCACGTAACAACAGTAACATTCTGGCACTTTCATGATAACTGAAGACACGAAATAATGACAAAATGTGAGTAAGACACCAAATCCGACAGAAAAGCCATACTAATGCAAAACCTATTATTGTGTCAACTATCTACGTTTCTAAGAGCAACATGTCAATACTGCCCCTATGTGTCCCACTATCAGATAAGGCTTTGTCCAGCAACTTGCTCTAGGAGGTGGAGTAGTATGAACAGAAACAGATACATGTGTGAGGAAACAGCAATATCGACTGCAAGATAACGCAGAAGGTATGAAATGCGCTGCAGTAGGACGTGCAGTACTGTCCGCAGGTATGTGCTGACATGTCAAATGACACAGCAGTCTACATGAAGAACCTATAGGGCTGTCACCTTTACAAATGATGATAGTGGGACATACCCACAGCCATGCAAACAGCACAAATAGACATACACACATCAAAAATAGGCCATGATACATGAAGCCTCCGGTGTGTACGAGTACAGTGAGAGTACAGCAAGGATAGATGTCTGCCAAGATATATAGCAAACGCCTGTAAGGGCGTGTAACACCGCCCGTAACACGGACGTTGCATGGACAATGTTGGGAGTTGCAACATACCCCATTGGTACGTGAAAGCTATGCAAATATGCGATACATGAAACAGTCAGCTGTCCATGCAAGAGCAGAGTTATGGGCAGAAAATAGATTATTTATATATATATATATATATATATATATATATATATATATATATATATACAGAGAGAGAGAGAGATACAGACATACACACACACACACACACACACACACACATGTGGCAGGGCTGGTAATCAAACCTACACATGACTACCCTATCACACTACAGCATGACACATTTACAGAACACGCTACCGAGACTACTAAACACAGCAGACACACAGGCATTCTACTAGGTGCGTGTCAACATCCACAAAGACAAAGACGTCAGCAGGATACATCTGTGATGCGAAGCGTCTAAAAGCATAACCTGAGTCCCCAGGCAGACAGGAGCATGCACACACACACACACACACACACACACACACACACACACACACACACACACACACACACACACACACACACACACACACACATCTGGCAGGCCTGGGAATCGAACCTACACCTAACTATCCTATCACAATACAGCATGATGCATTTACAGAATGCGCTACCGAGACTACTGAACACAACACTCCCAGAGGCATACTTCTAGGTGGGTGACATCATCCACAAAGGCAAAGACGCCGATAGGGAATGTATGTGTTGTGAGGCATCTAAAAGCATTACTGTGTCCCCAGGCAGCTGGAAACATACACACACACTTGGAAGGGCCGGGAGTTGAACACACACCTACCTACTCTAACACACAACAGCATTACACATTTACAGAATGCGCTACCGAGATTACTGAACACAGCACTCTCAGAGGCATACTTCTAGGTGGGTGACATCATCCGCAAAAGCAAAGACGCCGATAGGGAATGTATGTGTTGTGAGGCATCTAAAAGCATTACTGTGTCCCCAGGCAGCTGGAAACACACACACACACACCCTTGGAAGGGCCAGGAGTTGAACACACACCTACCTACTCTAACACACTACAGCATTACGCATTTACAGAACGTGCTACCAAGATTACTGAACACAGCACTCCCAGAGGCATACTTCTAGGTGGGTGACATCATCCGTAAAGGCAAAGACGCCGATAGGGAATGTATGTGTTGTGAGGCATCTAAAAGCATTACTGTGTCCCCAGGCAGCTGGAAACACACACACACACACACACACACACACACACACACACACACACACACACTTGGAAGGGCCGGGAGTTGAACACACACCTACCTACTCTAACACACTACAGCATTACGCATTTACAGAATGCGCTACCGAGATTACTGAACACAGTACTCTCAGAGGGATACTTCTAGGTGGGTGACATCATCCGCAAAGGCAAAGATGCTGATAGGGAATGTATGTGTTGTGAGGCATCTAAAAGCATTACTGTGTCCCCAGGCAGCTGGAAACACACACACACACACACACACACACACACACACACACTTGGAAGGGCCGGGAGTTGAACACACACCTACCTACTCTAACACACTACAGCATTACGCATTTACAGAACGCTACCAAGATTACTGAACACAGCACGTGGGTGACATCATCCGGAATGTATGTGTTGTGAGGCATCTAAAAGCATTACTGTGTCCCCAGGCAGTTGGAAACACACACACACACACACACACCTGGATGGGCCGGGAGTTGAATATACACCTGCCTACTCTAACACACTACAGCATTACGCATTTACAGAATGCGCTACCGGGATTACTGAACACAGCACTCCCAGAGGCATACTTCTAGGTGGGTGACATCATCCGCAAAGGCAAAGATGCCGATAGGGAATGTTTAGAGAGTGAGCGGTCTGAAAGCATATTACCGTCCTAAGGTAGACGTACACAAACACGCCAGTGCTGTCAACGGGCCAACTAAATATCTATGGAGCACAACAACACTGAATAGATACGGGATGCGCCACAGACAGTACACCCTTCGAGAGAGCAACAAGTGTGTTCAATGTAGGCATCCATTGTGACATTGAAATTGGACATCTGGTGCCTGGATGACCACCATGGCTATACAGGATGTCAATGGCCATGCCCACACGCTTAGTATCACACATCTGTTTGGAAAGTATTGTGTGTCCATCTACACAATGGCGTACTGGGCATGCTCACACACTTAGCTGTTGCAAAGGGCCAACTTGCATGCACACGGAGTCTAATCACAGAAGGGCGCAGTGTGGAATGTACTGTGTGTCCATCTACACAATGGCATACTGGGCATGCTCACACACTTAGCAGTTGCAAAGGGCCATCTTGCATGCACATGGAGTCTAATCACGGAGGGGCGCAGTGTGGAATGTACTGTGTGTCCATCTACACAACGGCGTACTGGGCATGCTCACACACTTAGCTGTTGCAAAGGGCCATCTTGCATGCACACGTAGTCTAATCATGGAGGGGCGCAGTGTGGAATATACTGTGTGTCCATCTACACAATGGCGTACTGGGCATGCTCACGCACTTTGCAGTTGCAAAGGGCAATCTTGCATGCAGATGGAGTGTACACACAGAAGGGCACAGTAAGGTATAACTGCCCTCACCCACAGGGCGGTCACACATGCCGTGACTTGTACACACACAGCTGCCATCACAGCTGTCACAGGTGCAGGTCACACACGTACACACTGCAGTGTACACTGTAGCTGTCAAGTCAGCACCATGTAATTGGTGCAGCACTACACAGACTTATGGTCCCACAACACCATGTGACACATGACCACTGGGCTGTACAGCGGTGTACACCAGCTGTGCAGAGTACACACGTACCAACAGGGATCCAACAGGTGTTATGCATTGCAATGATACCAGTATACATGAACAGGTCGGCTCAAGACGTACCATGGCTCTTACACAGCTGTGACACCTGACTGTTGCTGTACACCAATGAACACACATCTGGGTATGTCATACATGTGATTGTGTGGATGTGTGCATGGACTGCACACACAACACATACATACATGGCCTTTGATGTACCTCGTGCATAAAACTGGCCTAATCAATGCTACACACACGGATTGAAGGTGGGCCCATGTCTGTTGAATGCTCACACTACAGGGGGTAGCAGTGTTGACCGGGACACATACCCTTGTACTGGTCGCCTGTGACACCCATGATATCATACCACAGTCCATGTGATATGTATGTCAACACACATGTCCAACAATAGCAATGCATACAAACATGGCAACAGGAGACACATGTGACATCTGTACTGTGCATGCAGCAAACATGCATGTGCAGTGGCCGATGTCCGTAACATAGTTGCACCTACCTACTACATGCAGACGCAATGCAGACCCATCATTGACATCTGTATACGGTGACATACAAACAGCACGTATGGAGGGATGTGTGTACATAACATGGTGAACCACCTGTCTAGATGTATGTGTGCAGGGGGTGGCTCACAGTTGTGTCACACACTATCCTATCATGCTATGTGCTAACTGTACGCTATGTCACTGTTACGTGATGGTTCTGACATAATGCATACACAGCAGTCAGGTGTTAACAACTATATGTCAAACGACACCTGTAACACCTACAACCTCCTGTGTGTATATAGCAGCACATTTGCCAGATATAGCGTTGGTACACATAATGCAATCAATACTGCTGCATGTCCATCAAACGTGTCATCATATGGCTGGTGTATCATTCCCAGCACTGCCATGTGTGTCTGAATGTGTGACCAGGGATGCCACATATTGCATGGAATATGTCCCAGTTGCTACACAACCCTGTACACCATTGTAGAGAACTGTACATACATCAGTGTGGGAAGCATGACGTTCGCCGGTGAGGTGCATCACACACATCGGCTGTCCATATACACATGTGTGGTCACCACAGTGTGTGTGTGTGTCTGTATGTATGTCTGGTGCTTGGTGTGAGTGTGTATGCTAATATGGTGGGAAATTATCACTGGCCCCACGTGTTGACTAACCCGTAATGGAGATGCATTGCCCAACCCTGTTGATGCCATAGGTCTCAGCCATACTGGCTACCTGTGCATGTCCCTTCTCTGTGACACTTCACGTGGGTGCATAGTACTGTGAGGGTGATGACCACACAGGCAAGGGTCCCCAGCTGCACACTATGGGGTGTGCGTTATAGTGGTGTACACCCCATGACTGCGGCCATGTTTACGTACTGTTACAGGGTCCTACTGCTGCACAGTGTGGCCTCCAGCTACCAAGTGACACCTCACATCATCATTGGCCAGGCTGCTGTGTACAACCCCTGCACCATGTTACCATACCTGTAATGTGTCCTGCTATGTATGTCACGTCTCTGTCCAGTGTAGCCTGTGGCACTGACCACATGCATCAGGTGCAGTATATGTGCGGACGTCTGTGTCATGTTTGTGTGTCCAACAGTCAGGATGAGGGTACATGTAGCATGCTGATATTGCCAGACATGCCTGTGTGTACTCCACAGTTACACGTGGGGGACTGCAAACACTGCTACCTGTAGGCACATGCAAGTACACCATAGGAGGGAACCAGGGTATCACAACCAACATGGTGCTACAGATGTAACTGAGACACATACCGTGAACACATCACAATGCATGCTGCACCTGCACTACATGGTGTGACTGGTGCATGTCGACAGTACACAACCTATGTCACATACACAACTCAGTATTCACACACAACCACTGCAACATACACATCCCTCACTATGCATACACATGTATTACATACACCTCTCACTATGCTGTTCACCCTGTGCATCAGAATATTTGTGCATAACCCTGCACCGATGGTGTGGATGACAGGGATGCGGCACAGGCTTCATCATATGCAGAGGGTGATATGTTTGCCAGGGGCATAGGCTGCACCAATGGATAACATCATGTGTGTGTGTAAGGGCCGGTGAGTTGACTGGACATGTCTGTGCAGAATGCATGTTGATGTTGTGGAGCCCCACAGTTGTGTTTGCTGTGTGCGTGTATGTGTGTACACAGTTCTGCCATTTGTGATGCCTACACGGGGTATAATTGACAGCCCCAGATTGTACAGTGCAGGTTGTAAAGCTCACTGTGTCCGTCCACGGCCATGTGACCTGTGCCTGCCTGGGGTTGCACGGGCACTACCAGGTGGAGGTACAGAGAGGCTACTGTCTGACGACACATGTCCGCTGGAAACGTGTCCCCGCTGAGACCATCCAGGGCCACGTCCATGTGGCCTGCTGTGTCCTGGTGTTGACAGCGCAGCAGCAGCTGCACTGCTACTGCTACCGGCACTATGGGAGTGGGCATGTGAGGTGGCATGCTCATGTCAACCTACACTAGGTGGTGTTGCTGGCCTACGTCCATGTGACCTACGCCTCACTTCTACCAGGTGTTCCAGCACAGACAGCTCACGCTCGTGGATTGCCATGCCTCGGTCAAGGATTCCGACCATTTCACCTAGTCGCCTATCCAGAACATTAGCAATCTGCTGTTGAGCATTTGCCAATGCCTGGATGTTGTCATTTAGGGTATGGATAGCAGCCCTCTGCAGCCTCTGCCCTTCTCTGTTCTGCCGTTCAGCACGTGCCTGTGCCGCCATTACAGTCTGGAACATGCGTCTGGTGATACCAGCTGCTGCGCTCTGTCCTGCAGGTGCATGTCTGCCAGAGGTCCTCCTATGAGCACCACCGGCCACATGCCTGTGTGGCACATCTGCAGTCATTACACTGACACCAAGGTGTGTAGACAAACCTTCTGTAGCCACCACACGTTCCTGTTCCACGCCAACAGATGCTGATTGTCCTTCCTCTATGGCCACCGGTGATGCGGTATGTGTTGGCAGCAGAACTGTGTGCAGGGAAGAGGGGGGCATAGCTGGGATGGTAACCATTGGCACAGATTCAGCCCCAGACAACCCTGCCTGTACCTCATACATATGTTCATCACTGCTAGTATCTGTGGGGGCAATAACATCAGATGGACCGCAGGAGGGTAACGCACCTACATCACCTGTGAATGCAAAGAAATACTGTAAAGTACAATAGACACAGACACACACACACACACACACACACACACACACAGACACACACACACACACACACACACACACACACACACACACACACACACACACACACACACACAGACACACCATGCATGTGATTTGTCAGATGGCATGCAGCATGCCTGCGATAGAGCAGAGGGCATGCAGCTCAGACATTAATAGTGTTAGTAAGCATACCTCCCTGGGGTGCACACTACAGCAAGCAGGTGTCATATCAGTAGCCATGCAGTTCACACAATCATGGTAGTATGCATGCATCCCCATGATACACCATGTGGCCCAGAACAGGATAACAGTACACATGGCTGATGTGACCTTGACATGTAATTTGCTGACATGTGCATTAACATGCATACATGTTTGACACAATGGTGTCCTGACACATGTACAGCATCATAATGGGCTTCACATTGCAGTGTTGTGTGTATGCCCTACAGATAGAATGCATGTTTAGCAAATGTGCATGAGCACGGGAGGGTAGTGTGAGCCATCTACAATGCTATACAGTGTGAAGTACAGACACTGTGCCATTGCATGGCAACATGAGGCATGTATGTTGCTGTAGAATGCATAATATGTAGACATTGCATAGCCATAACTGCAACACAGTCATGATGTTCTACAGATCGTATATGGTAGACTTCAGTGACACCTCCAGTAGCTGTGCACAGGCTTTTAGGTTGTCTACTGTGCCACATCAACTGTATAATCGGTCAACTAAGGCTATAATTGGACCATGTGTGGACAATGTGCAACAGGGTGTATACACATCCCATGTACTGTGTGGCTACATGTCTCTGGCCATCCCCCATGGCCATGTGTGCACATGTGGTGGCCAATTGTGTGTGATGGGCATCTTCTCCACATGTCTGTGTGGTCCCATATGACATACACCCATACATGTCAGATATGTCACATTCCACAGGTCTAAGCAGACAACGGGTTGTATGTTTGGTATGTGGGGTATAGGTCATGTGATAGTATGACAATATTGCAGACAGAACACTACATGTCTGGGACATGTCAGGTGGCACATCACAATGTGTGCACCCGATGCAGGGGCATATGACACAATGGTGACACTTGTGGGCTGCCCATATCACAGCTCACTGTGTGGTACTGTGTGCATACCACACATGTTGTTCCAATGCATACTACATATGCCTCCATTGTAGAACACCTCCACCATTGTATGCACAGATGACCACACATGTCACACTGACAAGTACTGTGGTTTCAAGTCTGTGTATCATTACGTTTGCATATATTGCACATGGGTGGCGTGTGTGAATGCATGGTGGTGCGACCTGCATATCGTGACTGGAACAAACATCAGGTGTGCAAGTGTTAACTGGCCACATGGCAAATAGATCTACACTGTAACATGCCTGATACTGATGACAGTCTCACCTGCAACGGACCCATGTCTATGCAGCATGCCAGAGGTACCTGTATAGGGGTGACACACCAGTATGAACATTATCCATGACTGTATGACAGCCACAGGTTGCACTGTGCATGTGCACACATTCACCTGTGTAATAGCATATAGTATGCACATGTGTGCATACACAACGTAGCATACTGTAGTATGCAGCATGTGTGTCCACATACCTGGCATATGTTGTTACTTTACATTATGTACAGTGACACATGCAACTACATGGGATATAATAGCCATATGTGCATTACTGACTTACCAGGCAACTCCAGGCTCATTGGTTGGGAGACACCCACCTCCACAATGGCAGCTAGTGTTTCTGGATGCTGTTCCCTGGGTGTCCCCAGACTGGCCAGTAGCTCCTCTGTGTGTGTGAGTGGGGGCTGGGTTGGTGGCCCACCACCTGTTCCACCTTGTTCCCTGGCAATTGCAGTGGCACGCTGTTTTGCATGTTGTATCAGGTCCGTGCAGTGTCTGCGCACCTGCTGGTAGGTGCGGTTATGGCCACCCACATCGTTCACCCTCCTGCGTAGATCCTGCCACAGGTCATCCCACTGCTGGGCATGCTGTGGCACATGGCTGAACAACAAGTCATAGTTGTCATGGAGCTGTGGGATGAGGACATCATCCTCCTGGCAGGTGTATGCTGGGAGGCGTGTACGGGGCATTATCTGTAAAATATAATGATGGTGACAGGTCACAGTTTCAGAGATGTACAGAGATACTGCTGCACATACATTTCTATGACATCTACTGCATCTGCACAGTTATCTTTGCAAAGCACCATGACACTGACATGACTGAAATGTTTGTGTCACACATGTCACACCCATTATGCATTGGATATCATCACCATATGTGTGTCACCTCATTACAGTGTTCATACTCCATGTAAATGCTGTCTTGCTGTGGGCATGTCTATTTGCCTGCACTTGTGTTCTTACCTATCTGCACATACCTCCATGTGTCCACGGTACTACTGTTGACCTGGATGCTGTGTATATGTCACATATCAACACAGACACAGCCAGAATGGACTTGAGCAGTGACAATGCACACATACGCATGGACACCTGTACATGCATGTGTTTTGCCATATACATCTACAGAGCACTGTACAACTGTTCAACATCCTGACACGGATCGCCTGTATTATACATGTGATAGACATGGGACAATGGATAGTCAGATGACATTCACAGGGATGGTCATCAACCATAGCATGTGCGGGCACAGTTTCCACGCTGTTACAGATGGCCATTGTGCCACCGCAAGCTGCATCAGTGCCACATTACTGATCCAGTCAGTTGATAGTACATCTACCATGCGCCCATCACACCATGTATGACTGGGATGACATCTGCAGCTTTGATGGACAGGGTTGCATGGTATGGCGGGAGTATGTCACATATATGGCACAGGGATCTGTCCAGCCTGTGGCGATCCTAGTATTAGGATGGTGGCTGTCCATGACATATGTCATATAGATCAGGATATGGACATGTAGCATGTCCATCATCATGGTGTAGCAAATGTCCTTCTGTAAGGTAGATGGCATGCTGCATAGTGGAGGTGTGGATTGTGAAGGCTGTTATTGCACATCCATGCATAGCCATTACCCCTTACAGGTGGTATGTGATCCAATATTGGTCACCACAGTGCTGTATATGCCTGGGCAGTGATCTCCGTGCTCATGGATGGCACCCTGACATGACATGGGTACCTCAGATGACTACCTAAGGGGCCTGGAGATGTCACCATGTCGGGGGTGCACTGCACAGCGCCATCCCTTACACAGTGTCCATAATGTTGACCACAGCCTAGGTAGCAGTTTATGGGTACAGGGATGTTCACCTAGCGGTGACACTGCTGGTATCATCCATCAGACTGTGCACATATGTCACACACCTCACACACAGCCCATTCTGTATGTTGTTCACAACACTGACACAGCTAAACTGATAGGTCATGGCCATTCACAGCCTTACATACACAGATGCCTAACATTCGTCTGTGTGGTATGGGCTACAATGAGGGTGGGGTACAACACATTAACCCTGTTCTACTGTATCTGGCAGAGATGTGCTGTGCACATGTCACTCTTGCACTTTTTGTAGTTGTGGGTCTGTCAACAGGCCACTGGTGGAACACACCTGTGACATGCAAAGGTATTTGTAATCAAATATCCGTGCCATCTTGTACATCTGTACTGCTAACATCTACAGTGCTAATGGTTCATGGACATGCACACCATACTCAGCAGGGTTACAGTGTGGTGCCACCCTAAATGACTGTCATCACCACTTGTGGGTTGATATTATCCAACACCCTATCTGTATTGTATGGTCATGCTAGGCACTTGTTCAGAACATGTGAGCATGTCATGAGCTACTGATTACTATAGCGCCCATTCCACACCATTTCCCACAGGTACACTGGCTGTCCTACACTTCCCAGCTTGCTTAAGGTACGACAGCTGTTGTACACACGTAACGCACATATCCTGTGGGACATGGTTGTATATGCAGGCATGTCCAACTGTCACGTACCAGTGCTACTGCCTGTCTATATGAGGGATATGTCGTACATGTGGCAATAGAGCAATTGCCTCATGTACACATTCAATGCTCACTTACCAACATACGGCACTACAGCCTGTGGGGGATGCACGTCTGCAGCCGTGCTGGGCCCATAGGTCTCAGATGTACCTCATTACGGGGAATTACCTAATTTGGGGTTCTAAAAGGTGCATGTTCCTCAAGGTTCCACATTGGAAGGGTCTGTCACACATTCATTGTTGTACATAGTTTACCTGCTAGCCATGGCTAGATAGATGAGAATCATATTAATTCATTGGAATATCTGTTTTATATGTAAGACCAACCTATTTTAGCCATCATATGCCCTTCCTAGCTGACGCTGTTAGTAAGCCAGTTGTAAGTGTTCCACATTTCGCCCATTTCTCACACTGTATAAGGGCTAATGTTCCTCATTTTGGGGACAGGAGGCTGACAGCTATGGCTGGGGGTAATGCTGTTGCCAACCCTGACTGCACCCGACAGTCATTTGGGGATGTGTAACATTCGCAACACACCCCACCCATCACATAGTCTCACATAATCTACACCACTGGCCACACCTACGAGGACAACCTGTGCAGTATGTCTCCATACTCACTGTAGGCACCAGAGGTAGCCCCCATCATGGAAGACAACATCACCAGCTTATAGCCCACAGACTCATGTGTGCCCACCACATACAGCCAATAGTGTGTTATAACATTCACAACACACCAGTCATAGCTGACTCTGTAGGGTGTCACACTGCAGTTCCCCACAGCAGGCTACACAAGGTGTTAGTCGCTTACATCTTGCTGTCGGGTAACTGGGTCTGCAACATAACCTATGCACCCATGCCACACCTCACCAGGTACGATATGTCTGTCATTCGCCATGTTAGTGTGACTACCCTGCGATGCCACTTCACAGACTACATGTGCAGGGACATGCAATAGCTCACCAGTCTTATAGCCCTGAGGGTGTGGGCCTAGCCCTGGGGAGCATTTTGCATTTGTCTGGACATGATACCACTGTACAATGACCGACTGTGTCACTTCAACAGTTGCCTATGCTCCTATTGTTATTCCACAGGCATGTGGTATCTGTCCGCTATGACTGTCCTGGTCAAACACAATGATGTGGCACAGATAACTTGCACCTGTCGGCCCTGGGAGTACAGCTCACATGCTAGGCTATTGCTGCTTCTACACTGCCTGTCCTGCACAGTTTCCAATAACTGTCACCGGCAGGGCGGTAACTGGCATGCGCGACATGGGGTCATGTGACACATTGCCTGCATCTTCCCCTGTGACGCACGCAGGCAAGGCACACCTTATAATGCACCACTCCAACATCTCTGCAGTGACTGGGACCTGCCTGTAGGCTCTGCAGAGCACACCTGCAATGACAGGTTATAGATGGACCATACCTTCCAGGCACATACCTGGACCGGCACACCCACAGCTGAGGGGTTCCCATATCCCACTATGTTTTGCACACATCCTGGCAAGTTGCTTAGCACAATGCATCAGAGGTGCTCCACGTGCAACTAACTGTGTCCGGGACTGCTATACACATTGTAAAAAGCGAGTCAACATCATACCCCACGGGTAACATACCTTCTATGGTGGTATAGTGGACAGTGGGCCTCAGCTACTACCGATGTGTGAATGACACTACCCCACACTTCACTGGGATAGCCACTCATGTACCGACACATCCATGAGTCATACCCTCCACTCTGCTGGATCAACACATACACACCACCTCCAAGACCTACATTACCCTTAGCATGAACACTACCACCATGTGACTGGTGTTACACACCTGGGGTTATCCCCTCATTGGTGGATTCCGAACATATGCTAATCTACCTTGTTAGCCACATCCCGGAAACACACCCATCACAGCATACACAGTACATGTGTACTACTACACCTACTACAGACGTATGCTGACAGCGGTTGTTAACATCATGACACCCGTGCAGATGGACAACGCACATACAAATGCTGACACATACCCCAGTGCACTTAATTAACATGTACACAACTGCATGGATCATGCTATTCTACACAGAGCCATGATGTTACACACCAGGTAACAGACGCCACTCTGGTGGTCATGTTCCACGGACATATGATGTACAACAACAGGTGTAGGCTGTTGCACAGTGGTGTACATTCCCATGTGTGGGGTGGCTCACTGGTCAGCTGTGGTGGGGCCACAGGGTCCCTCATCACATACTCCAAGACTAGCTACGTAAACATGACTGCCACACATTCCGGGGTGTACCACCAGGCATTATGGTGGTATGTCAGTATTCGATGGCAACACCCACATCTGCTGTCACATACAACAGTCACTCAGGAACATTGCAGACCCAGGTATTGTTGGCAACATGCTGGAGGATTGATTCAATGCTGACAGTACACCCTATCACTCACTACAGGGCCGCAATCCATACATGAACATTGTGGTGTCCCTGTGTTCACACCTACACAGTACTGACCTACACTCTATGTGCCCTGGGACACTGGCCCCATGTCACCTTCCAACGTCCCAGGCTGTGATGTCCACCAACCTCTGAATTACATGTCTCCCCACTAGGCCACCATATTCAGTAATAGCCTTGTTTCAGACATTGTAGACCCTGAATGGCACACAGCAGCATTTATCTCACTACACACAGGTGGCACCGCACTGCACGAGTGGGACTATAGTCCTACACACCTGACTGGACTGTTCTGCATGGCTATGGGGCACATCATCAAGGACGTCATTCTCAGAGACATTGTTGGTCTCTCGTCCTCTGCTGCCACCCAGGTTGGGCTTGTTAAGGCCAGTGCATGGCCCCTACACATGGTGGACTCCTTTCATACAGTTACCAGGGCAGTTGCTGATGGTACGGGAGTCCACACATCCTACATTGTCCTCTTATTGCCTTTCAGCACCATTCCCCATTCTGGTATTGACAACATACACATCCACCTGCACATCATACCCTGTGTCTCAGGATGTTATGCTATGTGGCTCATGGACAGGGCACACAGTGAGGCCAGCATACCATAGTACCTACTACATGTCAGGTACTTTGGCATACCACGGTCCTCAGTCATAGGGCCCCTCATGTTAAGTATATGCTTCCCTGTAGAACAGGCTGGCACAGGGGACTTCCCTGCCTAGCTTTAGAACCCCTACATACCAAGCGCCATGATTGCTCCACCAGCTGATACTGACTCCTACCATACGGGTGTCGCTGTGACAGATACATAATATGACTATCATGGCATCAAGCTGCATGACACAAGGTGCATGCACATCACCTTTGCATTACACCATTCACTCACTGACTATCACATGGATGGTAGTCCGCTACATACATATCACATTGTACATGTTTGCAGTACACACATATGTCGCACCCACTCCTGTGGTTACCGTATTGCCACTGTGATGTGGATATCCTCCTACATGGCCACACCTATCTGTACTGGGTGTGTAACTGGTACATAGGCACCCATTGTACCTCTGAACTCAAGACATCTACACACATTCAAGGGTACACAACCCCATTTAGGGTGTACCTTACACAACAGCTACAGCTTTACATGCCACAACATTAACACGCCATGACGTTTACTGAGCTCCGACAGTTTAAATATGCAGCTGCACTACGGACACCACATCTGTACACATTTGCATACTTCATACTCAGGGGTGACCTCTGCTGATCAGACAGGGCCCATGTCCACAACATTATTGATAGATATACTCCTCATACGCAACATAAGCAGAGGCCACTGTGAGCAACATGCTCATGGATATGTGCACACATGCCACAATGAGTGGGATGTGCTTCTGGGTTACATTCAAAAACCGGACACTCACCATGCTGTGGAACATAAGTCCTCTGTACATCACGCAGGGACACTCAGTAGCACTGTTAATGTGATACCTCCCTTGGTGGTTGGGAGACACATGTAGGCCTGGGATCACTGCAGTGGCTGTACTGTGCAGTGGTGCAGGTGACACCTGGCTCTGCTCTTCACAGGACACTACCCTGGAGAGGTGCCACTAGTGCTAACACTGTAGTTGTGCTTACACATGGACTTGACAGACTGCATAGTACCCCACTATGCACCTGTGCAGCTATTACATGTCCTTTGTGCATGGTTACTTGGTAGCCCTTCCATTTAGATTAGCGATCATGCTATTACTATGTCCCATATCTACAGGCCATATGTATCCTGTTATTGTACATACCAATAGACGATACCTGTGGTATGCATGATATGCCTGTTATGCTGTGTAGAATATCTGTCATATCTACCTATAATACTATACATTACACATATTTCACATAGTATCCCATAATGCAAAGCATACTTGCTCAGCGGGACCACCTTACATATGTCATTAACGTTATTTGCCCATACACATGCGTGCTGTGACAGTATATCAACATATACTATCCCCTGCTATGGCACATCCTTGTTGGACATACCTTACCACTGACAGTGGGTTGTATGGCATTGTTCTGTTTAATGGCCTCATGTAGCATCCCTTCTGGTGTCTGTGCTGTGTACCTTGTGTCCCACTGCTGGACGCACAGATTCCACAAGCGTTAGTATACTCAGCAAGACATCACTACATAAATACCTTTCCCCACTTTATGCATTGCGGACACGTTTAATTAATGCAAACTAGGCTATACATACAGTAAAACTAATTAATACAGATCATGCTATACATAACCTTACATATCGGGCATTCTACATACCTTGTTGTCGTTACGGCGTTTTGTTTCTATCTCTCTCACAGTGTTTCAACTGTTTTTCGGTATGAGCATACGGTTTGAATGTCTGGCAAGTCATCCTTATATACATCGATACCTGAAACATGTGGATTCTTCCCGCCTATTGGTGTTCCTGAGTGACTAATTACTTGCATATCAGCTGTGCAGCTACTCCATTCGCCAGTTACGCGGCGACAGTGGGGTATAATTGGATTCTCCACTTGGGCGTTGCCTATTTGCCCTACCTTCGGGGAGACGGTCTGTATTGTGTTTTGTTATGAGTAACTGCAACTGCTATGCATGGAGACAAGTATAGTTTGGATTCATGTCCCCCGTGGATTGTGTGTGACAGGTAGAGTATTTGGTTCAACATGTGGGTGTACCTGTCATCCCGACGACTGATAACGGAGTATTGCAATCAATACCTGTAACATGGCTGTTTGTTCCATTATACAACACCTGCAATTTTGCATGTCGCCTTTAATTGTGTCTCTCACATGGTATGTTGAGGGTTCTGCAGATGTAATTGACTGACTGGATGTTTGTGCTGCTATTACAGTTTGTATTGCTTTAGTTTCTAGTGTGGGGGATGTCGGTGGTTGTACTAACATATACGGTTTGTGGGCCTTGCATTTCTACATAATCCATATATATGTGTGTGGGCTCCGTCCCTGATTAGAGAGCTAACAGTTAGTAGACTTATGTTACGGGATTGTACGTTGGGCCATTGTTAATTGGTTTCTATATCATCTGCAGGTGAGCTTGCTACTTGTATACCTCCGTAATTGCAGCGATATATCAGGGGATATGTGTAGGTGACAGCTATCCCTTGTATTTCTGTCCCAGATATTTGCAGTCATTGTGGTTGTCTTGTTAAAAGAGCCTGTTTGCCATGGGTTGCCACCTTATCATATGGTCATTGTTGGGCACTTGCGGGACACAAAGCGGTGTTTACAGGCCAACACGTAGCCACGGTCAGTACACAGGTAGCACATACTTTTAAACTCACTACATACCTATTGTTGTGTGACTTTGGATACTTATCATATTGCATGTAACATTTAAGTTTCTTACATACAGGCAAAACTATTAAATACGACTGTTACATTATATATGGGACATATTTATGTCCTACCATCTCGGACATTTGCCCTTTGTACTGTTTTATGTCAGGACACACCTGCCCAGGGTGGGGATGTCCCTCCTACTGTGGTACAGGTAGTAACCGTATGCCTACGGCTAGCTATACCCACACCTACCATACTGGTCTGCCTCTGACTTGGCACCAACATACACATGTTGCGGACACACACACACATTACAGTCACACAGAAACACACACGGCACCCTCAACGCACACTTACACAGACTACGGCACTCACAGACACAGTTGAACACTGTACCTACATGGACCGCGACATCATCAGCGGTGACTAACCGTCCCTTCATATCATCATACTATTACTCGCGGATGTACTGTTCTGGTACTTTGTTCTATCGGTCTTTCAGCCTCGTGGTTACGCATGCCGGTATGTTACACATCCCATGGTTGGCGGTATCCTATTTATTTGTACCTCCAAGATGTTATGAATGTCGTTTAACTATCTATCATATTTGCAGATATCGCTGAATCCATCTATATCACCATATATCCCTCTATTGCCCTTTCTATCTGTATTATATATATGCATATGTGTATATATATATATATATATATATATATATATATATATATATATATATATATATACATATATATATATCTATATATACATATATATATATATATATATATATATATATCTGGCGGGAACATGACAGGCACACAGCACCACCATATGCTGTAAGACTCATGTACTGTTCAGGTGTTGGCATTCCGTGTTGCACTGGCTATTGTGTTTACAATGTTTGAGGGCTGCCTATGTAGGAGTCACACATTGGGCCACCTATACATTACAATTTACAGGTGGTCATGTTTGTGTGCCATCCATTTTACTGTGTGTGCAGGTGGAGAGGTGTCAGTCCATAGGGGCCTACACGGTCAGAGTATGTGCTATACGTTTCCTCTTTGCCAAGGCGTAGGCATATTGGGCACGCCTCCGTCTGCCTACTGGGGCTGGCACAGTATGTTCATGGTCTGAATCCCTCTGTGCCTGTACTGGCCTTGGCAATTGCGGTGGGCTATGAGGGCCTTCACCATTTTGTCCCTGCTGCAGCTGCTTCCGCAGGATCATATTATGTAGCATGGCACATACTATGACGATGTGGGCACACGTGCCTGGAGAGTACTGCAAGGCTCCACCAGATGTATCCAAGCACTGGAACCATGATTTCAGCATTCCGAACACATGCTCTATGATGATTCTGGTTTGTGCGTGTGCCTCATTATGGCATTCTTGCCTGGGTGTGTGTGCATTTCTGATGGGAGTCATCATCCACTGCTCCAGTGCATAGCCAGCATCCCCCACGAGATGGCCATGCGGCATGTCCCCCCTGACAAATATCTGATACAGCTGTGAGGCATGCCAGATATGGGAGTCATGGTAGCTTCCAGGGCTGCCAGCACACACATCCATGATAATGCCCTGGGCATTGCACACGACCTGGCAGTTGATGGAGTGGAATCCCTTGTGGTTTATGTAGCGCATACCCTGCTCACCGGGTGGTGACTTGATTTGTATGTGCATGCAGTCTATCGCACCCAGTACATCCGGGTATTGTGCCACATGGTGGAAGTGATGCATATTGCTGGCCAACTCCTCCTGAGTTTTGGGGAAGTATATCTGCTCATTGGCATGTGGTAACATGGCATCCAGGAACTGGTGTAGTACCCTGGATGCTGATGCCTGTGAGATACCCATTATATCTCCAGTTGGCCTTTGAAAGGTACCTGTGGCCAGTATTCGCAGGCTTACACATACCTTCGTGTCCACTGGTATGGGTTCCCCTCTGTTGTTTCTGGTTCTCAGGCATGGCCAGCACAGCTCCACTATTTGCTGTAAGATGTCCTTGTCCAGCCTGCAATGCTCTACTATCTCCAGGTCATGTAGCCCCTGGTAGGTTACCCTTGGTCTGAACACTCTCCTTCTCCTCCGAGGCCTGCGGTGGTTGTCGGCATCATCCTCCACAACACCGTCAGTCTCTAACACATGCTGATGAATCACAGCTATGGCAGCTCCCAACATGTACATTTTAAAAGTTCCCCGTGTGTTTACATCTATGATGCGGTGTTTGGGAATACACAGGTGTGTGTTGGGTGCTTACACACTTTATACTATTGTGCTGTGAACACCGATGATGTCATAGGGTGTGTATGTACGTTCGTAGCTACAGGTTAAGTTATGTGTTTTACTGCCGGAACTACTACTGTGGTGCCTTTGTTGTTGAATTACATTTGCCTGCCGTGGATTACCTCTTGACCTTCCCTTTACATTTCTGCTCATTGCACCTACCATTTTCTGGCGTGCATCCTGCAACCTACTTTCATTTGTGCTTTCCTGGACCTGGCGTATCTTGCGTTATGTGTGCTACTGCCGGTCTGCTGTCAGTTTGCTTTGCTCTGCTGTGTCAGGTCTCCTATCTTTGCAATCCAATACCTCCTCTCCTTTCTTTGCATTCACATGCCTCCCCTATCCTGTTTTGCAGGTTTCTGCAAGTGGACTTGTCAGCTGCCGTCGATTGGCCTTCGTGGGTTGACTGGTGTTGATTGCTCATTAGTACTCCAATTACCCTACTTCCTCATTTCCTTTTCTTCCCCTGACCTTCCTGTTTCTGCTATTGTTTGCGGCACTTGCATCCGATTACTGGGTTTAGGGCACGTTTTCATCCTCGTACACATGCGCTTTTGGCCACCATGTATGCTCTCAGCTAAATGATTCCTCCCCATCCCTATCCTGCAGCTTTGCTTAGCAACAGACAGGCCAGATTTGCAATGCTCCAATGTGCTTAGTGCTACAGTGGCACACCCCTCTGCTGATGTCATGTATCTCCTCTGAGCCACTCCTCGGTGTTATACCACTGCGCCGTATGGTACAACCTTCCTCCGGCGGGACATTTGCGATTCAGTATTATCTGCTTCATTTGCATAGCATTGACTACTAATTCATAGTTACCGCGCCGAACACTATCGCAAGCCCTTAGCAACCCTTGCACCTTGGTTGTGGTGTTCCATGCCTACCATTGTGTGTTATGCTGTAAACCTGATTTCTATTACGTTGCGATTTTATGACATTTTTATATTATTTCTTTATGTTACAGCTTCCGCTTACATGCCCTGCGGTTCTGCTGTGCGTTACTGTGGACATGACATTAAATGTTGTTATTTATGTGTTGTGCATCTTTTCTTATGCCATTGGCTGTGTATTTCGCCATTGGCATATGTTCATGTTGTGATACCTGGGTCTGGCCCTCTTCCATAGCTCCGATGTTATGTTTGGGAAAATGTAAACCGTGTTTTTTGGTTTACATTTCCGTGGGCTTATGCTATGCCTGCACCACTTCATGAATCACTATATGCCTTCATTTGCATGGTGCAACACTGCACATGGGGTGATTTGTATACCTACGCCGGGGTCTGCGCAGATCTGGCGTACGCTGGTAGTGCATGTGGAATTGGATCGTACCTGAATTGCTCGGCGGCCATATTTGGCGTTATAACACCTACGCTATGCGTGCACCTGGCGCAAGCTTCATGAATCCCAGGGAATGTATTTAAAATTTATATTTTTGTGTTTCCCTGTTGCCATATATTCTTTCAATAACCAAAGTAAGCTATTTGGTACTATTTCTATATGTTTATTCATTGTATCATGAGTGTTTTAAACAGATTTTTTCATGTACTAGTTTCCATTTGGAAGTATATTCTTTGTTTTGCCATAGAGAAACTGTTTTTAAATCTGACAGTTTTATATATCCTTCTAAATTTGGTAAACCCATTCCACCTTCTTCCTATTTGTCAAAATGATGTCTTAGGGCAGCTCTAGTTTTTTTAGGATACCATAAGAAGTCTGTTATTAACCCTTCAGATTGTTTTAAATATGATTTAGGTGGAAGCAGCGAGCAAGCTTTTATAAAATACAGAATTTTCAGAAATATAATAATTTTAATTATATATAGTTTTTCCTCCATGGTAAAAATGGCTTATTCCATTTTTGTATCAGTTCTTTGATATTATCCAAATTCTCTTTAAAGATTCTTTGCACTGTTGTATCTATATCTTTTGTAATTTTAACTCCTAAGAATTTGATTGTATCATTTCTTCAACAGCAAAAAACAAGCGTCCACCAGGGATAAGATAAACGTTTTTTAATGCAAAGGATCCTTTGCATTAAAAAACTTTTATCTTATCAGCTCTGGTGGATGCTTGTTTTTTGCTGCTGAATATACTTTTTAAGCTGGGCGACCTTTGGCTACTGGTATTATTTTTTCTTTCATTTATTTTTGTATCATTTCTAGATAGATATTTATGATTTTTTTTATTTAATGCTTCTTTGTTCATATTTATTAGTAACATATTAGTTTTATTTTCATTAAATGGTAATCCAGAAATGTTCTTAAACTGTTTTGTTGCTTTCCATTGTTCTTTTAGTCTGTTATTATCTTCTTTTAAAGTCAATAAAATGTCACCTGCAAATAGTTGAATCTTTAACTCAAGGTCAGTATATAGTTGAATTCCTTGAATGTTTTGGTTTGCACATATGACATCTGCTAATGGTTCTATTACTAATGCAAATAACAAAGGAGAAAGTGGACAACCCTGTTTTGTACCTTTTATAATGGTAATAGGCTCTGACGAACAGGATCCTATTTTTATATGCACCGAAGATTTATCATAAAGAGACCTTATTAGTGAAGCAAATTTTTTTGAAAATCCATACTCCACCAGTGCAAGCCAAAGGTAATCCCAATTCACAGAAATGAATTCACTGTTAATATCTAAGCAAATGACATTCATTTTATTTTTTTGTTTTGTTTATGAAATCAATAAGTGACAAAATTCTTTTATATTGTCATATGTATTTCTGTTTTTAATGAATCCTGCTTGATCATTCTCTGTCAATAATGACAATATTTGTTTTATTCTGTTTGCATGAACTGTCATAAATATTTTATAATCTATATTTAATAAACTTATTGGTGTATATAAGGTGCACTCATCAGGTTTTTTTTATCTTCTTTCAAAATTGGTGATACTTGAGTGTATTTCCAAGAGGGAGGACATTTATTACCTTCTTTAACTGATGTGAACACACTTAGTAATAGATTTAATACATTATTAGATAGTAGTTTAAACATTTCAAGTGTCATATTATCATTATTTGGGGCTTTGTTTAATTTTAGTTTCTTGATTTGTGCTGTAATTTCTATCATAGTTATATACATATCTATTCTTTTTCTGTGTTCATCTGGTAGTCTTAGTCTTATATTTTCCTTAAGCCATTTTCTAAGTGCTTCACTTGATTCTACTTTATTTTCTTGACTATTGGGTTTATTAAAATACACTCTAAAGGCTTTTAGAATTCCTTCTGTCTGATACTTTTCTTTTTTGTCTATATTGAATATTTCTTTTATCTGATTTGCCTTTATCATTTTTTTCATCCTGTTAGCTATTCTCCTTTTATTTTGTGGATTCATAGAGTAAGTGCATAGTTTGACCTTCTCTAGATTAATCATTGTTTTATGGTTCAATATCTCTTAAGTATTTTTTGTTGAGGTCTTCTAATTCTTTTTCTGAAGCTAAGTTGCCTTTACGAATATTTAATTTAATTTTGTCTATTTTAGTTTGCAGTTCTGCCAGTTCTTTATTCCAATGCTTTTGTTTGTTTTTATACCAGTCTACCGCCTTCCCATATAAATATGCTTGCATTGCATCATATATGTATATGTATATATATATATATATATATATATATATATATATATATATATTTATTTTATATATATATATATATATATATTTATTTTTATATATATATATATATATATATATATATATATATATATATATGCATATATATATATATATATATATATGTCTATATATATGTCTGCTACCTTGTCTATGAGGTTTAAATCTAGAAATGTTTGCATCTCTGCAGTATAGTATTACCAGGAAAGCACCTCAAAGCCAGAACGAGTGTTAAATCCAAATGAATACAAAGCAACCATAGTGCACAAAACGCTTAACTGCTTCACCACGTTTTTCGTTCCAAATGGAACTTCATCAGATGCAAAACAGTTAATTAACATCAATTATATCTTTATATTCTCATTTTAAAATCAAATAAGCCAATCCATTTCCTACTACTCAAATACTAATAAATATTCATGAAGACAAGCTGACAAACTAGTAAATATTCATGAAGATATGCTGACATAATATATATTAATATAATTCATTATTTCAAAGGATGATAAATATAAAATATAAATCTATATGTTATATAATCAACTAAAACCTTTTTAAAATGAGTATATAAAGATATAATTGATGTCAATTAACTGTTTTGTATCTGATGAAGTTCCATTTGAATGAAAAATGTGGTGAAGCATTTAAGCGTTTTGTGCATTGTGGTTGCTTTGTATTCATTTGGATTATTAAAATACTTGTGTTTTTAACACTCATTCTGGCTTTGAGGTGCTTTTTTGGTGATATTTAGTTGGAGCTTGGCTCTCTTAAGCACCTATATCTCATTTTTTTAGTGCAGTATAGTATTGTTTAAAATCTTTAAGATTTGCTTTATAGGGTGAAATTCTTATGATTGTAAGTTTTCTCTTAAAGTTAAAATCTATTTCAAAAGTTATCGCATTATGGTCTGAGAAGGGGCAGCTGATTGTTTTGACTTTGCTTCATTTTGTGGTAAGATCTTTTGTTATATACACTCTCGCCGGGATTAATGAAGCTCGGCGCAAGGCCGGCGTAAGGCTTGCGCTGGCCGTGTGGCGTATATATGGTGTAGTAGCGCCATATGCATATTAATGAAGACGTGCTGCCGCCACATCCACGTGCATAGGAAATGTGCGCGAGTGCATGGGGCATTTCTAAGTTGCGCCCGGAGGCATGTCAATGCCGGCTGTCGATGAGCAACCTAAACCGCTGAATATTATAGTCTGCCTGCAATAGTAATCGCACCTATCTGTGTCCGTGGATAATGAAATGTATGCAAAGCATGCAAGACAGTTCCTGGCCACACAAAATTGAGAATCAAACAGAAATGCACGCAACACAATATGGAGTTTCCATCCTTGGAATAAATGATATTTAAAATCGTGTGTCCGTAATGTACTGCACTGTAAGTAGTTATACCCAGTGGAAGTGAAGCTCATCATGTCAGCGCGCCGCCAATACACACTGCCAGCCCCATGGGCAGGGTCACCAGCAGTTCCACATTAGTAGTGATAGTACACAGCTGGGCAGTTATGGCCATAGCAAAACATCACAGGTGTAAAGTACCCTGCGACCGTATAATATAATTTGTCCTACATCGCATAATAATCACATACAACAAATGTCCGTACAGGACATGACATATAACAACACATATAAACAATGAAATGAAACAGACAGAGCATATAAACCGCCGCAAAAGTAAGCCAACATGTATGCATAAAATGACAGCAGCATCCGTAGTACAGTCTGCGGATATGTGTTCTGTCATACAATCTGAGTACTGTCCGGAAGATATGCCATCCTGGCTGCATGAAAAGGTGGCTGGGATGGTGGCCTAATGGTTAAGGTGTTTGCCTTACAAACACAAGGTGCAGAGTTTGAGTCTCACAAATTGATATTTACACAGGCTCGCAAGGGCAGTTAGCCTTGTACTAACCTATGAACCTATGAACACTAACAATGTCGATATCATGTCAGCAAACTCCGAACATATGTGGTCCAAGCCGTTCTTGTCCACACGTGTGAAGGTACAACGGGAATTATCCGGGTGGACATTACATGTCATGAAAGATGAGTCTTGTGTGTGTACCTATATGCATGTTGTGCAGCCATGTTTAAATTTGAAAATGCCACAGTAGTCCTCACAGCCATACAGTTACTTGACATATGTACTTTATGCAATGTGTTCCCTTGACCGTGTCATGAGACAGCAACCAAACAAGGGATGGATGGAAGTGTCTGTAATATGTGTGTGGGTGTATGCAAACTGTAATAATCCCTAAAGGTGAGACTGTGTCGGATGCACAATAGACCAAACTGGAGGTGTATGACGGAGCAGTGTGTAAAGTGAGGGTTACCACTCGCACCTCTGTGCGACAGACAGTCCATCTGTGACCAGTGTTGTCCTGCTGACAATAACAAAACAAATGATAATTGGCCTGAGATATCATGACAAAATATATTCCCTAACTTATTAGTGATACATGCATAAGTCAGTGATGTCATATTTTAAACACCTACATCCTAAATGAAATGGTGTAAGCAGCTTAAATACTAAACAAATAACCTGTACTATTGTCAAAGAAGTGAAGTTCTGTCCCATGCACTGTCCGTGGTATATGCTATACTGCAAAGTCACGTAGTAATACTACAACTACCCCACATTGCCCAATGGAAAATGTGCCAATCCAATGTGAATCAGAAAGAAACACAAAGAACAAACATATAACAATCGTAAAGTAACCTGACAGTCCATATTGTATACCAAAAATCACAAAAACATATGAATATTAAAATGTGCTATACACA